>NC_041226.1:15694557-15706659 GCF_002837175.3 Physeter macrocephalus | reverse complement strand
GTGGCCGCTGAGCCTGCGCGTCCGGAGCCTGTGCTCCGCAACGGGAGGGGCCACGGCAGTGAGAGGCCCGCGTACCGCAAAAAAAAAAAAATGTTTTAGGCACTTGACATTGGGAATATTAAAATTCCTACTGGAAGAGCCCACAAACACCTTTGCGCAGTGGCTTAAATGCGTGATAAGGCCCATCCTGCCTTGTAGTGGACAGTTTTCTCTTCTTCCCCCTGCTAACTGCATCTTGTCCTGCATGGTTCTCTTGGAGCTGTCGATCATACCACCAGCCCATGCCCTGGCTACACAGGTGGATGTGAGACTACAACCTGGCTGTGATAGTCCAGTAGTGGACCCCCCCCAAAAGATGGGGGGGTCCACTACTGGAGGGACCATCTTTTGAGGCGACCCCCAAAGATGTTCTATCCTCAGAACCTGCGAATATATTTTACAAATTCGTTGCCATTTACGTGCAAATATGCTATTTAATATACATTGCCATTACATGGCAAAAGGGTCTTTGCAGATGGAATTAGGCTTGTGGACTTTAGGACAGGGAGATTGTCCTGGATTTTCTAGGTGGACCCAATGTAATCACGTGGGCTCTTAAACTTTTGAGGCGACCCCCAAAGATGTTCTATCCTCAGAACCTGCGAATATATTTTACAAATTCGTTGCCATTTACGTGCAAATATGCTATTTAATATACATTGCCATTACATGGCAAAAGGGTCTTTGCAGATGGAATTAGGCTTGTGGACTTTAGGACAGGGAGATTGTCCTGGATTTTCTAGGTGGACCCAGTGTAATCACGTGGGCTCTTAAAAGTGGATGAGGAAAACAGAAGGGTCAGAGAATGTGATAATAGAAAAAAAGAAGAAAAAAGCAGGAGTGATTTGAAGCTTGAGAAAGACTTGACCCACCATTGCTGGTTTTGGAGATGGACAAAGGGTCCATGGGCCAAGGAATGTGAGTGGCCTCTAGAAGCTGGGAATGGCCCACAGATGGGGAATGAAATAGGAAACAAGGACTTCAGTCTTATAAACACGAAGAATGAACTCTGTCAGCAAACTGAATGAGCAAGGAAGTGGATTCTTCACCACCCTCCCCACTTCCCCGAGCCTATGGAAAGGAACTTATCCTTCCAACACCTTGATTTTTGTCTGATGAGACCTCCACTGGGCTTCTGACCTCCAGAACCATAAGATAATAAATGTAGTCTGTTTTAAGCCACTCAGTGTGGCAATAGAAAATGAAAGCAATAGCCAAGTCTCTAGCCAGAGTGATCGGCCCGGAGATGGGCATGTGGTTCAAGCTCAGTTAATCAGAGTCCTTCCCCCTAGTCTAAGAAAGAGAGGCCTTGGTGGGAGCTGTAAGGATGCATGGCCCCAGACCTGCCAGGGGCCTGGCCCCTGCCAACTGGAGAAGCTGATAAGAACTGGGCCAACATATTGGCAAGAGCTGCGATGGGAGCCAGTGCAGGTCCTGACGAGGTTTCTCCCCAGCTGTGCTTGGGGCCAACTCCACCCCTGCCCTTTCCTGTGCCATCATCCAATGAACTCCTTCTTTGGTCCGAATTCATTGCAGCTGGCTTTGTGCTACTGGTCCCCGAAAGACTTGTGACCAATTCATGCCCCCTCCGAATACCAGTCCCTGGTCTTCCATACTTAAAATCACTTTGCGCGCTAACATAGCTTCTCCAGGAGGAAACTGATAAATGTATATGTTCCCTGGGAGACTTGGCACGTTAGCAGAAGTTATTTTATCAGATAACTCAGCTTCCTTGAGTGATGACAGGGCCCAAAGGAAATGGTTCACACAGCTGGGGGGTTTTGATGGAAGATGGGGACCAGGAAAGATCTGGACTGTGGGGGACACAGACCAGGGAGGCATGGGAGGAGGTGATGTTGAGTGAATGAAAGAAGGCAGGTGGGAGCAAACCATGTCAATCTTAGACGTGGCGTTAATGGGGAGAAGGGCGATGACCCTTCTCAAATCGGCTTAGTGCCTCTCCACTCTCGCGATGGTTTTCAGTCATCCTTGACTCTCAGGACAGTCTTGATAATGTGTTCCAATCACAATTAAGCCCCGCAGCAGGTGGGTTAGAAGTGGACTTGTGCTCGAGGCGGGAGGCAACGTGCCCCGCTCCCCAAAGCCAGGGCCGCCGTACCGCCTTGGGATAACTTTGCCTGAGCAGCCGCGAGGACCACCAGGGTGGCTCCTGAAGTCCTGGGAGCGGGCAGGGACAAAGTGCCCATGGCCTCCTGCAACATCACAAGGTAGAGAAAGAAGAACGAGAGCAAAGCAACAGAAAACAGTCTCTTCGTGCAGTTGGCTTATTGTTGGAGCTTGAAATTCTGCCAAGTGTTCATACTTAGTTGTCAGCAGTTTAGTTTGAGACAATAGTGAAAACAGCCCTTTTGGCCTCTACCTAAACTTCAGCAGAGGAAAAACAGCTTCAGAAGTTGAACTGGAATGGTCTCCTTACCTTAGTTGCCCCGGCCCCGAGTTGCACTGCACCAGCAAGGAATCTAGAACATGGGGCATGGAAACGTTGTGTTTACGAGACAAGGCTGAGGCTTACATGTTCTCTGAGTCAGAGCCTTGGGAGCCAGTGGTGATTTAGTGGGGACGTGGGAGGGAAGCGCTTTGCCAACTCGAAAGCCCCCTTCTTCGGCTGAGCATTGTAAGCAAACGTGAAGACTCAAATCTTGCAGCTTTGGGAGTTTATTTTCTCTTGGAAAATGTCTGGATCCTCTTTCTCTGTAAGAAGGGAAAGAAAAGGCTAAGAGTAAAGATGACAGGTTTACTTGGGCATGAAATCACTGTTGGACAACTCATTTTTTTCTGAGTTAAGTGTCAAAAAATCTGTGATTTTCAGAGTAAGTTTCCATGAAATTACACATGGGGTGGATAATTGAGAGCAAACTGCCTGGGCTGTTTGGTGGGGACAGTGCTGCCCTTTCTGGGAATTTGGGTCTCTCCCAGTGTCAGGTTCCTGTGGCAACTTGCTCATTTCCAGCACCAGGGTCTGACCTGCACCTGCTCAGGTCCCCAGCTCCTCATTTCTGAGCAGTCATGAGGCCGGCTTCTAATTTGCTTGTGAGATCGGCAAGCATTTATTTTTATAGTGTCACTTGATCATTTTTTATGTGAATCTCAGGAAAACTTGTAAAGAATTTTACAATCTTCACACAGGCGTTTTCCATTCCTGTTTCTGTGGGTTCTGACCCCTGGCTCTGGCATCTGCCTATCTTATGGCTGGTTTGGCATATAGCAGCAAACCACTGTCCTATCGGGAAGCCCAGAACAGGCTCTGAAATTTCAGGTCAGTGTAGACAATGGCTTCTTTCAAAAAGTCTTTACATAACGTGGCTTTCTTAATTAATGTCCTGTGGACAGAGTTTTCTTAACTTTTATTTGTTTAGTGGTTTGTCTGGGTTTTTTTTGTTTTTTTTTCCGTGCAGGTGTTAGGGCTTCGCACCGTCATTCATTGGCACTCACAACGTGTCTTGACAGTCAGGTTGCACCAAATCCACCTTAAAAACCTGAGGGTGAATTATAACTAGTTACATAAGAAAAGGAGAGAATCTGGAAGGAGGCAGCAGCACAGAGAGAGAGAGAGACCTCCTTGGAGATATTGGCTTAAGCTTTGCCTGCTTCAGCCTCTGGGTACCACGATCCCAAGCCCGGACGTGGCCCTAGCCATCTCCGCACGGCCCAGAGACGCAGGGCAGCTTCGCTGTTCTCATGCCACACAATCCCTTGCTGCAGGAAGCAAGAATTGGGTTCCCTCTGGGCCCCTAGGAAGGGCTCGTTTTACGCTCATGGTGTTCATACGTTCTGAAGTGTACACCAGAGGAAATTTCTTTCCTCCGACATCAGACATTGTGCGAAGAGGCAAAAGCTCCCCAGCGAACAACCTTTTCCCTAGCCTCTCCCGACTGAAGTGTAAATGACTTTTGAGAGCAGAATAAGCCAGTCGATGAATTCATTCTTTGAACTTCTCTGACTGGGAAGTGGTTCTGAGACTTTGAAAATCTTCAAAGATCTCAGCCCACGAAATCAATAGTTCACTTTTCAGAGTTAAGGCAAGAATTCGCTCAGTGAGCATAGTGTTGAGGTCCTCGTGTGGGGGAAACAGCATCCCAGACACTAAAAAGGCTGTGGGCTCGGAAGAGCACAGGCCGTGCCCTAGAGGGGCTGTCTAGGGAAGAGTCAAGGACAAGGATGTACAGTCTATAGGATGCGTACAGAGAGCCACAGGGATCAGGGTGAGAACAGGCGCATTGGGTTGGGAGTCGGGGAGGGAGGATGGGGAGGGGATAAGGGCTCTTTTCATGCAAGTATTTACAAAAACCAAAAGTTAGGAGGCAACCGAAATGATCTGAAATCTGTCCCATCCTCGTGCATTTCTTGACTGATAATTTTGGTTTTTCGTTTTTGTTTTACTTTTAATTTATTTTATTGAAGTATAGTTGATTTACAGTGTGCTAATTTCTGCTGTACAGCAAAGTGAGTCAGTTATACATATATATATACATTCTTTTCATATTCTTTTCTGTTATGGTTTATCCCAGGATATTGAATATAGTTCCCTGTGCTCTACAGTAGGACCTTGTTGTTTATCCGTCCTCTATATACTAGTTTGCATCTGCTAATCCCAAACTCCCTCCCCTTCCCTCCCCCACCTCATCCTCCCCCTTGGCAACCACAAGCCTGTTCTCTACGTCTGTGACTCTGTTTCTGTTTCATAGGTAAGTTTATTTGTTTGACTGACAATTTTGAAACAAAAACTGAGGACACATATTTAGTAAGCTCTTACCAAGTATCAGGTGTTATCCTATACGTTTACATAAATTATCATGAATTATCTCGTTTAGTCTTTATCATAGGCTCTATGAGATTTGTACAGTTCTCCAACATTTTTTTGGATAAGGAAACGAAACCTCGGAGAGGTCAAGTGACTTGCCCAGGACCCCTCAGCTAGTTAGGGTAAGAATGGGATATAAATCCATGTCTATCCATTTAACTCCAGTGCCTTCTCCCTAAATCATCATCATCTTTTTTTTTTTTAATTGGTTTTGCATGTTTATTGCTGAAACCTGAAGAAGAATCTTATGGCCCTGGATTGTCCAGCAGAGCTCAGGAAGATTTCTGTGCCTCTCGCGTTCAGAGTCATGACTCCTAGTAGCTGGGGTCTGGGCTTTACTGCCCGAACCGAAGGGTCAGGTTCTCAGGCTGGGGCCACGGAGGTCCACAGTCTTCTGCACCACGCCTGACCCCCCCCCCCCCGCAGGCTCTACAAAGCCTCGGATGGATTTGCTAGCTCTGACAGGCTGTTTCCCTCCACCTGCCTCATTGGCTCTTAAACTGCAAACGGGAAACAAAAGTGCAAAAAAGAGGGAAAAGGCGCTTTCAAGAGAAGGAAAGCATCTTCCTTTAGGCCGTGGGGCTGCGGGAAGCGGAGTGATGACTAAGAGGTTTAGGAGAGGCTGCTACCTGGTGATGAGGAGCTATGAAAGCCAGCTCAGAACAGGTTGTACCCTGTGTGCCTGGGAAGAGTGGAAGCCAAAGCCACTCTCGGTCGAGGGTGTAGCGTGAGCTGTCAGCTTCCAGCAGGAGGCCAACCAAGCCTGCAGCACCCCGAGGGCCAGGCGGTTGAATAAAACACACGCTTGATGAGAATATTCAGCTTCCAGATGTCGCTAAGCTAAGCTGAAGCCGTGGTTGCTAAGAGCAAATAAATCACTGCTTGCCACACTGGACCCCACAAACCTGATGCTCTCTTTCCTCACCCAAGGGTGAGAAGGGATACAGGATAAACCCACTTCTTGGCAGTCGGTCCCAGGAATATTATTTTATGTTTTGAAACTGCTGGAAAATCACTGATGAGGCAGTCCACCGCTTTGAGTAAGCAGGTAGTAAACCCTGAGATGATGGGGTGGGGAGGCCAGAGCCCACAGTGGGTCCAGTGTCCAGCGTGAATTCCCTTCGGCTCAGGGAAGGGTGGGTGTGGACTGGGACGGGCTTGGTGCGTTTCCTTCTGACTTCAGAGGCCATTGTTCTTTCATGTTGTATGCTCAGGTGGCACATGATCTCTCAGACTTTGGACGCCTGTTCTTTCTCAGAAGAAACGCTGGTCAAAAACAGCAACAGGCTTTGCAAACAGCACTCGCAGGTAGCAACCCAAGGCTGTTCTGCTGTGTGGTGTCTGGACAACACTGCCATGCACTTTTGTATCTTAACAATACGTTTTCAAGAATCACAATCAGAGAAAATATTTGTTCCTATACTTGGGAAATTGAGAAAAACAATGCAGCCATAATCCCACCCTCCCAATTTGCCAATTATTGTCATGTTTGCATACGAATCCCTAGTCTTTTGACTTAGGCATTTTCTTTACACCTGTGGTTCAAGCCCACAGCCATCTGCTGAGCCCCTGCCACGTACTAGTTACAGAGGCTGCCAGAGAAGCTCTGGGAAGTTCTGGGAACGTTAATTTAACCACATGGTAAGCCATTTAAATGATTTTTTAGAATAAAAGCAAATGTCGTTATACTATGTAGTAGAATGAAAAAAATAGGCAGGGATCTAAATTTAAGACAAGCTAGGACCTCAAAGGTGGGCTATGCAGCTTCTGTATGAAGAATGGATGAAATGGATTAGCCGCAGGAACGGCACAGGCCCTGGCAGTTGGTTGATGAAGATCCCGTGAAAGATGAAGAAAACTAAGTGAGGAGAGGACAGAGAGATGGGAGAGGTGCTTTGAACGAGGACTTGAGAGGGCCTGGTAACTGGTGCTTACAGGGGAAGAGGCAGAGGAAGGGGGTGATATTTTGGATGACTTTCCTTGGGCCATTTCCAGAAATCAGATTTGTACGGCTCTTAAGTCACCTGGCAGCGCTCCGTCTACTGCAATTGCCAAATAATAATGCCAGTAGCCATAACAGTATTAACTGACATTGATTGAGTTCTCTCTATATGCCTTACCTCATTTAATTTTTACACCCGCCTATAAGGTAGGTTCTACTACTAAACTTCTTTTGCAGGTGAAAAAATTGAGGCTCAGAGTGTTTAGGCCGCTTGCCCGAGATTAAACAGCTTTTCACGTGCCAACACCCAGGTGGCTAAAACATCAGAAGGGCATCTTCTAAGAGGAGAGAACTTACATAAATAAATGTAAACAGCAACACCTGAGTTTTATGAGATTCCACTGTATATGAACCCCCTCTGCATAGTCTGGTTTTTTGGATATTAGAAACATACCTCCCTTTAATGCCTCCATGAAATTTTAACAACTTGGTAAGAAATCCTTTTAAAAGATATTCCATAGATTCCTGACCTCTTAAATAGATTGTTTGCACATCACTGAACCTTTTCTTGAAGCTTTGTTTGGCTTTAAGGAGCACCAGTATTGTCATCCTGAGAGGCTCTTGGGTGCGGAGGGGGATGGGGGTCTTTGGTTCCCAGGCAGCCTGGTTGTTCTCCTTTTCTCCGGGGCCGGCCTCACCCTGCCTCTGCAAGCAGCCTCCATCCCCGCCCCACGACCTCTGGTCCCGGCTCCCAGGCCTGCCCTCTTCTCCACTGTCATCCTTCTCTCTCCTTTTCCCATTTGCTTCTCAGCTTTCGCGGGGAGCTTGCTGCCTTTTAATGATGCAGAGGGCTACCGCGTGCTCAGTGCCCAACACCGTGAGGTCTCCACCTGGTCCTGTCGAAACCCTGCCGGATCCTCGGGACATCTTAGTCTGTGTTTCCAGCAGGGACCACGGAGGCTCACCCATCAGGCCGTGCCCGCTGCTCTTGAGCGTGGAGCTGGGATTCGAACCCGTGTCTGTCCCGTTCCATTCCTGTTTCCTTAGGTGCGGGTGGTGCCCTCTGTAATAGTTGGGCCTAGGAAAGGAGTCTGCCCCTGGCCTTCCATACCACAAAGCAAGACACTGCTGTAGTCTGCATCGCTTCTGCCTTCTGGCTGGTTTTCACTGGAGCAGCCATACGTTCAAGGGCTGTTTTTCGGGAGGCACAGAGTCCTGCATGACAGTTGTAAAATTCTAGAGACAGAGAGGGCTGAGGCTGGGCCCTTCATGTCCACCCACGGGCTTCCTGCCTTGGGAATAATACCAGTACGTAGCTGGCTGTGCTGGAAGGAGTCGATGCGGCCATAAATCACGGTGATAATGATGGTAGTAATAACAGCACTAGCGGCAGCTGACACCTTCTGAGGGCTCACTCACGTCAAGTGCTGCACGCTGACCGTCTGCGGTGATTTTCACCTCTCATGGGTGGGGGAAACCAAGGCACAAAATGGTCAGGCAACTTGCCTGAGGTCGCGCGTCTAGGAAGTGGTGTTGCTACGGCATAAACCCTGGTGGTCTTGGTGTAGCGCCTGGGACGTTGCCCCTCCCGTTAACTGCCAGGCAGGGTGAGCTGTCGTGTCTCCGTGCTACCCTCCCCTTCTCTCCTCTCTCCCCTCTCCCTCACTCTCTTTCCTCCAGTCCTCACAGGAGCCCGGCCCCTAGGAGCCCGGCTTGCGGACTCCAGGTAACCGAGCTATAGCTGCTGGCTGTTCTTGTCCCTTGGCGCGTGGGCACCCCTCCCCGCAGCCACGTCCGCCCCGGGCGCGCAGCCCACCGTGGAGGCCACTTGCTACCTTGCCACCGATGGTGAGGCCCATGCGTCATAACTGTGCTTTTCTTTTTTCATGGAAAGCCACGTGATGAAGCTAATAGGGTTCATGCTGAGAGCAGATGTTCTTATTTCTGCCCAGATGCTGTCCATGGCAAGGCTTCTCGGGCTCTTTTGTACTTTCATTTGGAGTGTTTCTGGTTGAAGGGTTCTTGGGATGGGCTGAAAAATCACGCGGTCCTTCCAGGAAGGAACTGGGCATGGGTCTTGAGGGGGCGTGAAGCAGCCATCCTTGGCATTTTATAATCCATCTGCTCCCTGAGGACATAATCCTGTTCCTATTTGAAAACTGCCTTGGCTCGCACTTTATAATTAAGCGTTCAGATTTTCGCTTTTCTGGTTGCTCCAGTCTTGAGCTAATGTAGCAGCTAACAATTCGTCCATTTTCGGCTTTATTTCCTCTTCTCGCTCAACTTAGAATTCATAGAAGGGTTTTTTTTTTTTTCTCCCCATTAAGATAATGATATTATCTTAAAAGACTGTGATAATATCATTCATTCATTTAATAGTTATTGAATATGTGCAAGGCACCAGGATATAAAACAGACAGGGTTTCCACTTTCATGGGGCTGATGTTCTGGTCGGGGAAGACAGACAATAAACCAATAAATAAATACACAAGCTAACTTCAGATTGAAGGAATGCTATGAAGGGATGAAACAAGAGGATAGGGTGGAGAGAGTCTGGGAAGTGAGGGTTACTTGTATAAGGTGGCCAAAGAAAGTCTTTCTGAGAAGGGGACAGTTAAGCTGAGGTGAGGAAAGAATACTCTAGAAAGAGGAAATGACAAGTGCAAAGGCCCTGAGGCAGAGGAGAGTTGGGGAGTTAGAGGTACAGGACAAAGGCCAGAGTGGTTGGGTGTCCTGAGCATGGGGAGGGGAGGCAAGATGGAGTCAGAGAGGAGGGCAGGGAACACATCTCATAAGACCCACAGGGTTCCTCCCTCTCCCCTCAAATAATTTTTTTAAGTCAGTCAGCAAAAGATGATGGAAAATCCTTCCCTAGGATTTGTGGGTAAGTTCTGCTCTCCTCTCTGGACCAGGGGGCAGATGGTTTGTACCAGTTTTCCCTTCACCTGCAGGCCTTGGTAAACCTCTCTTAAGTTGTACTCTGTCCTGAGGGCCATGGCGGGGAAGGAGGGCGCTCTAGACTCACCCACATAAGCCTTAGTTGGATTTCCTTGAGCCAGGCCTCCACACTGGGTGAAATCTGACCACAACCAGAGCTGGCATTTCAGAGTCATGCAAAGGCACCCGGACTGTTCCAGTTAACAGCACGTCCTGTCGAGACGGAGACCACATCTCGCAGCTTTGAAACACACATACACACAAAGAGACGTCTGGGTTGTAAGATGCTGTTGAAGTCGGGGGGGGGGGTGTGACGACGTGTGATGACTCCAGACAGCGCCTCCGGCCCCTGCAAAGTTAGTCCTCCTCCGTCCTGCTCAGAATGGGCACCGCCCAGGCTTTCATCATGGAGTGGCCCGAGGCCATCTGTGGCTACGTGCTCAGCACTGTGCTGGAGGCCCCTGGGCCCGCTGCGTGGTCCCAGGTCAGAAGTCGAGGCTGGGGTCTTCTCACGGAGCCGTGGGCCTCTTCTAGAGCACACCCAGCTTTCCCAGACGCTGCTCGCTGACTTGGCCTGCCTCCAAAGCCTGGGCTCAGCCCATCTCCAAACGTGAGAGAGAAGGTCAGCTCGGGCATCTGTCCGGTTTGGGTCGGGAGGAAGCTATGCAAACTAGACCTATGTGCAGTCGAGAGAGAGACATAGCCGGGGGGACATTTGGATGGGATTCTGTGCTGATGACCCAGCTTCCGCAGTCACAGGCATTTACAGCTTCCACCGGCCACTCACTGAAGTCAGTGGGTTTGTTGTCGGGTCCCAGGCGTGGGCTGGCAGAGCCGGAGCCCCACGGAGCCCCGCAGAGTCCCCGCGTCCTGTCGCCTCTGCCCAGCTCCACAACACCAGCTCCACTCCCACAGCGAGTGCTGACGGAGGGCCTGGCTGGCTGAGAGACGCCACGGGGCAGACGGATGTGTCGGGCCCTCAGGACTGGAGAGCATTGCTCTGGAGTCGGAGTGATGGTGAACCGTGAGACCCAGAGGCAGGAGAAAGGAGCAGCAGACTGGGAACCCTGGCAGCTGCCACACACCCGTCGACGGGCCGTGTGAGCCCCAAATGGAAAAAGCTCTCACACACTGTGGGCCTGGCCTGGACCCGCATCACGTGGCGAGTATTGTCCATTCTGACCACGGAGGCCAGCGCCTGAGGCCTCAGCCCGGGGGTGGGGGGGCGGCTGCCTGCTCTGGCCTCGCACTGTGCCCACCTGGGCGCACAGCGTGTGAACTCCACAGCAGAGCTGACGCGTGCGTTGGCTTCTGAAGAGAGAGCAAGCGTCTGCCAGGTGAAAAGCGGGAGAAGGTATTCCAAGGAACAGAAAACAGCAAACGCAAAGGTGTGAGAGTAACACTGGGTGTGTACCTGTGAGGTCTAGAGAATTCTTTCTTGTGGGACCGGAACCCATCGTAGCACGTGCTCTTGGGAGAGAGTGTTTCCTAATCCCCGACGCCGTGCTGGATGCCGTTATGATGACGAATGTCTGCTGCCCTCTTTGGGTCTCTGTTTTTCAACTCCTCCCTATGCGGGGCTGACCTCTCACCCCATCCTAGGCCCACGGGCTTGGCCCAGCCTGATCCTGAGCACCAAGCGTTGACCTTTGTATCTTAGAGAGGAGTGGCCAAAACAAGGGCTTTCTGGATTCTACTTGGTCTTTTCCCCGCAGACGGACTCACACATAGGCCCATAGCCCAGGGTCCTGCCTGGTTTTAAATCTTTCCCCAAACATTTGCGTCCTTTTCTGGAACTTTAGTGCAACGGCTGGGGACCTGCCACACACTGAAAGGCTTCCCCGGCGCAGGCTGCCTCTAAGTCGGTCCATTACTGGCTAAGAGAGGTGACTTCTTTTACTATCCTCTGAAAAAAATCTTGCTTCTGATTATTTATGGTTTCCGTAATTGCTTCTCTGTCTATCGGCACTGAGGTTTTCTCTCATTTACGACTGTGTATGCTCTACGCTCTAAACTATTAGTTCTCAGCCCAATCCTTTGTGTTCTCCAAATTATGTCAACGTTGGGGATAGTTCTCATTTGCTCATTTGTTCGTTCATTCAGTATATATTTCTCGAACATCTACTATGTGCTAAGCACTAGGAATATAGTGGCAAGCAAGATAAAGTTTCTGCCATTATGAAGCTTAAGTTTTAGTGGAGGAAGATGGAAAATACTCAAAGAAATCACCAGGCGGGACTTCCCTGGTGGCGCAGTGGTTAAAAATCCACCTGCCAATGCAGGGGACACGGGTTCGAGCCCTGGTCCGGGAGGATCCCACATGCCGCGGAGCAACTAAGCCCGTGCGCCACAACTACTGAGC
>NC_041226.1:15615223-15694454 GCF_002837175.3 Physeter macrocephalus | reverse complement strand
AGAGAAGCCACCGCAATGAGAAGCCCGCGCACCGCCACGAAGAGTAGCCCCCGCTCGCCGCAACTAGAGAAAGCCTGTGCGCAGCAACGAAGACCAAACACAGCCAAAAAAAATAAATAAGTAAAATTAATTTAAAAAAAAAGAAATCACCAGGCAAGATTTTTCTTTTACTGGAGTATAATTGCTTTACTATAGTGTGTTAGTTTCTGCTTTATAACAAAGTGAATCAGCTATACGTATACGTATATCCGCATATTCTCCTCCCTCTTGCGTCTCCTTCCCACCCTCCCTATCCCACCCCTCTAGGTGGTCACAGAGCACCGAGCTGATCTCCCTGTGCTATGCGGCTGCTTCCCACCAGCTATCTGTTTTACCTTTGGTAGTGTATATGTGTCCATGCTACTCTCTCACTTCGTCCCAGCTTACCCGTTAGCATACGGTATTTGTTTTTCTCTTTCTGACTTATTTCACTCTGTATGACAGACTCTAGGTCCATCCACCTCGCTACAAATAACTCAATTTCTTTTCTTTTATGGCTGAGTAATATTCCATTGTATATATGTGCCACATCTTCTTTATTCATTCATCTGTCAGTGGACACTTAGGTTGCTTCCATGTGCTGGCTATTGTAAATAGAGCTGCAGTGAACATTGCGGTACATGACTCTTTGAATTATTCACCAGGCAAGATATTTAAAGAATTTGAGGTGTACTGGGGAAAAAAAAGATCGATGTGGTAGACAGAATCCGACAGGGGAAGATGAAGTAGGACAGGGGAGTTGCCATTTTAAAAAAGCCATTTAAAAATAGCTGGGGAAAGCACGTTCCAGAAAGTAGGGACAGTATGAGCAAAGGCCAGGTGGTGGGAAAAAAAGCTCGGAGGTGCCAAGAGGGCGTGAAGTATGAGATGAGACAGGATGATAAGACAGGAGCCCAATCTTGGAGAGAAAGGCAAGGTGTTTGGATTTTATTCTAAGAGCATTCTATGTTGAACCATATTAAGTGGGATCCACGTTGGTTAGGATGAATTCATTTAAAAAAATGCTTGCATTGAAAGAGCCAAAGAGTATGGTGCTAGGATGGAGACTTCAGTGAGGGTAGGAGCTGAATTCAGAGACAGAAGCTCCCATGCTTTTTGTAGTGTTCAAGGGGGCTGCAGAGAGATGGCCATTTGCATCTTGAATGTTCACATCAAGTCAAACCTGTGAAAACATCCCGAGGATAGACACTGCTACCAACCTTTTAGCCAGGCAGTGTCGTATTCTCTTCTGAGAAGGTGTGGGTGTGGGGACAGGTATGCAGGCAACACGAGATGTCTACCAGGCTGGCTCCTCACGTGTTTTCATTTTCAGCTTCACATAATACACTGGGGTTGGGCACCGTTGGGATGTCAGCTCTGCCAAAGGAGTCGTGAAATTGCCAACAGGGAAAGGTGTCAACAGGCCACCAATCAAAGCCCCTTCAGAACACAGCTTGTCAACATTTTCTGCAGGTCTCTGCCGTGGCTTGGATAAACTGCAACCATTTCATTCAATTTTTATTTAAGAAATAAGTTTTTCATATTAAAAAGTTATAATTAACAACACTGGCATAGATTTATTTTGTATCAAAAGTTTAGCAATGGGAGACAGCACTCTCTCATCAGTTTGTGCTCCTACTGATGCATCCACTTGAGTTACAAGAACTTGGGTAAATCTTCTCTTGCTGTCTCAGTTGAACTGGACCATCTTCTGAGCCCCCAAGACGACCTGTTTACTTAAAAAGTTACTATGTGTAAATACTTACCTATACAGACAGAAATGTTCTGAATCTGGTGCAACCAGAAACACAATGGATTTTGAGGCTAATGTAAGACAGAAACTGCCCTCTGTCACCTCTAGTTTAAAATAGTTCATAGCCTTATTCCTTTCATTCATTGACTTTCTGCATTTATATATACTGGAGCTCCAATGAAGAACCATGAATGTAGAAAAAAAGTGAAGGAAAAGTAATCCCAAATGAAAGGTGAGAGGTCGGGGGTAAAGAGGTCACAGGAAGAGTGCTCCATACAAGACAGCCTCCTCTGGTCTTAAAGCATCAGTACCTTTATGTGTGCCTTTGACAGTTGTCACAATTTCAACAGTTATTACATATACACATCTACAAGTATATTCATATACATGCATATACATATATAAACACATATGTATTTAATTGTTCATACCCAAAGTATTGCACGAACATTCACTCATTCAGTCAAATGACAGGTATTTGAGTCACTACAAGGGGCCAGACACTATTTTAGGCAGGACGAATATAGCAGTGAACAAAACAGACATAACTTTCATGTGCACTGGAAACCAAAAAATGTGTGTGACTTGCTTTATTGCGATATTCAGTTTATTGCGGTGGCATTACACTGAACCCACAATACCTCCCAGATGTGCCTGTACTCAATATAGCGTCTAATGGATTGCTTTTTTGTTCAATTTATATATTTCACATCCTTCAATATCAATATGAACACAGTCCATTAATTTTAATAGTTCCATGGATTTCTGTTAGATGCGTGTACCATATTTGCTTAGCCTTTCTCCTGTTTCTGGACCTTTCGGTTGTTTCTCAGAATTATTGAAAAAGGTTGCACTGAACGTTCCTGCACATCTTGGTGCGCGTAGGAGCGTGTGTCTGTGGCATAGATTCTTCATCCAAAACTTTCACAAAAAGTCAAACCTTTGAAATGAATTTCATTGTGAATTATGTGTTTTGATTAGTGCCATTTTGCCAAATGCAGAAAATCATTTTAATAAAAGCTTAGGGAAAAACTCCTCTAGGGTTCTTTTCCTATTTCCCTGCTTTTCACTATATGTCCCCCCAAAAAACTTATTTCTGCAACCATTTCATTCAAGAATGAAATAAGAAATAAGAAATCTGTTTTGGACTCCGGAGTCCCACAGTCTTGACCATGGTGCATCCCGCCTCATTTCCCGCCTAGGCTATGTCTCTGGGTGTTTCATTTGAAGGAACTTCTTGTCTATTCCTCTGGTGCAAGTCCAAGCCACAGCCATGGGCCAGCACTGGGTTTCAAGAGTCAGAAACATATGTTGAAGGTGTTTATGATGCTGCTGGTTAATAACTAGGACTCATCTTCCGAGACAGACTTACTGTGTGAGGCAGAGGAGACAGATTTAGTCTCGGAGACTGAGTTAGAATACCGGCTCCATCACTAATGAGCATGATGACATTTCTTGGTTTCTAATCTTGAGAAATAGTGACCATAGTAACTCCCTTATAGGCTGTTGTGAGGATGAGACAATATGTATATAGGCGCCCACTAAAGGATACTTTTATTATTATTTATTATTATTATTCCAAGAGAAGCAAAGACAATACAAAGTTCCATGAGAAGCAGCCATGAGTCTGAATTCCTAACTGAAGAGATGCCAAAGTTACTGGGAACTCTGACACCGGTGGACCTTGAAAACATTATGCCAGAGTGAAAGAAGCCAGTCACAGAAGGCCACGTATTAGATGATTCTATTTATATGAAGTGTCTGGAATAGGCAAATCTATACAGGCGGAAAGTATTTCACTGGTTGCCTTGGGCTGAGCAGTTTAGGGGGATATGGAGAGTGACCACCAATGGGTATGGAGTTTTGCTTTGGGGTGATAAAAATGTTCTAATGCTGATTATGCTGATGGTGTACAACTCTGTGAACACGCCAGAAACCAACGAACTGTGTAATTTAGGTGAGTTAATTGTAAGGTATTGGAATTATATCTCAATAAAAAGTTTCTGTTAAAAATAAGTTTCTGGTGTGTGTTTAGTTAAAAGAAATGGAGAAATACCACAGTCTATCATGGGTTTATTTATACAGCATGTAATACAGTATAAATATTATATACAGTATAAACTTAATATATATTTATATGTTATATATAGTGTAAATATACTATATAAAATATAGTAATGCTATACTATATTTACACTGAATGCATTTTCCCAAAAAAACTCATGCTGCCTCTTTCTTAGCCAAGGCACTTGGAGGAAAGTATCAAAAACTAGGTATAAAGTTGAAAAAAAAAAAAAAGAAAAGAAAACCTAAAGGCGAAACAAACCCAGGAAGAGAAGCCAGACGGAAAAATGTAGAAAGCTGGGAAGGAGACTGCCTCTAAGTCTGCACTTAGCCTGACTCATGCTCAGCAGGACCTGTGTTTGGAGCTCTTTGTTACGGGGTGACGGAGCCCCTGTGATTCATCCTTACTCTCTTGCGGGGAATCCGTGTGACAAAATGGCCTCCGTGGAAAAGCACACACAAACGCACATGTGGCAAAGAGCCGAGGCAGGATGAGGACAGTTGGGTGCTGGTGGAGTCCAACCACGGTGTCCGAATCCAGTTAACTGACCTATCCAGGTCCAGCTCCCCGGCTTTAGTCCACAGCAGGTGTAACACCCGCCCAAATATGAGAAGATGCAGAAGTAACTTGGTCATAAATGTCTTGTCTCTGAAAAGAGACAAGATCCATAAAAGTGCCTGGCTCATGTTAAGACCTTAACGGATGTTGGTGGAAAGTACTGTCGTTGGAACGAACCCAGCCATAAAAGATCTTGTCTCCCTCCCTTCCTGACTCTTAGGCAGTTAGTAAATTCAGCAAGAAAAAAAAAAGAGTTGAACTACTCTTTGGACATAATAATAATTTACTTTTGGTAGTGTTTTCCAGTTTATAGAGTGCTCCGAGATCAATAGCTCTTTTGATTTCTGAACAGCACTATGGAGGCATAGAATGGTAGAGAGCAGACTCAGAGATGCCCGGTGGTTTTCAAGGTCACATAGTCAAGGCAGTGAATGAGATCCACGTTCAGGCTTCTTCCCAGGACACATGAGCTGAAATTACTGGACCTAGCTGGTCAATTTCATTTTTCAACGCTTCAAGGGATTATATTGATGCTAGAATTTAATCAAAAGAAGATTATAGGTAAAAACATCACATATGGTGATGATGGGGGTTGGCCAACCAAGCCACCACTCCTTGGGACCAAAACGAAGGAGTGAACTAAGCCTCAGAACAGAGAACCCAGTGCCTGTGAGAAAAGGAACCTCACACGGTGGTGAGGGGCACAGGTTTGGAACCACATTCTGGCTTCACCAGTTTTGTCACCCAAACACTGGGGGTGATGTTACTATTATAGGAGATTAAGGCAAGGATCTCGGGGGCTACTGCATGCTCAGTGTCTAGCACAGTGCCTGGCACAAAGTAAGTGCTTATTAAAAGCCATTTTCTATTGCTCATTTCCTTTATTTCTTCTTGTTTTATCCTCTCGGCATCATCCTCTTCACTGTCATTTGCTCAGGGAAGTGCGGGGACCTCTCACAAGAACGGAGGATTTGGACCACTTGTGCGGAGGTGTAGAAATCCCTGTGGGATCCAGGGTCAGCGGACATGGGGAAGGGGTGATGAATTCCTTTTTGCTTCACGTTTGAAAGCAGAGGCTGTTCTGGTTATGCTTATTGTCCACTTTCTCCACGTGCAGTTTATTGGTCCATCCATTCTTCATATATTCATTTCTTTCTTTTCATTTGTTCATCCCCAGCCATGCTCTAGATCTGAATCCCAGGCAGCTCGACCAGTGCAGACCTGACCCTCCACTGAGCTGGAGAGACGGTGCCGGGTCACCGGAACCATGGGTCACAAATGACCGGGGAGACTTTGCCCTGGGAGGCAGGCTGGGCTTGGGGTGGGTCGATTTGAGAGCGTGTGGTGCCAGAAGGCCAGGTGGTGATATGAGAAACGGGGTTCATGTGAGTCTCAAAGGCAGAGCTGCGATCAGAGTCCGAGTCAGCCAGCTGACCCAGGAGGCTTGGCCCCGGGTCTGGCTTCCCCACAGGCTGGACGAGTTTAGAATGCAGAGGTCCCCACAGGCAGAGAGGTGGTGAGGTGGATGTCCAGAGGTGAAGGCCTTAGTCGCGGAGGCTGGGGCAACAGGCGCCTGTCTGGTTCCCACACTGCAATCTGGACATAGGACTTGCATGGAGAGGCCAAGAGAGGAGTTCAGAATCTGGGAATCTGGGTAAGTGGTCCACCCAAACTCCCACCGGACGCTGGAGGTGACCCAGCTCAGGGCCTTGGGCCCCTAACCTCCAGGCAGACCCAGGCTGGCAGATAAGTATCAATACCTTTCCAGGCAGGGCATGGCCTTCAGGGAAGGGAGCTTGCAGCTGAGGACCGTATACGGAATCCCTTTAGCTCTCGAATACCCAAGTGTATTCTTTTTTTAAAAAACTTTTTATTTTATATTGGAGTACAGCCGATTAACAATGTTGTGACAGTTTCAGGTGCAAAGCAAAGCGACTCAGCCATACATATACATGGATCCATTCTCCCCCAAACTCCCCTCCCATCCAGGCTGCCACATCACATTGAGCAGAGTTCCCTGTGCTGTACAGGAGGTCCTTGTTGGTTGATCATCCTAAGAAATGAGAGGTAGATGTAACCTAACAAGAGGTTCAAGTTGAAAATCTTTTGATTTCTCAACCACTGCAGGAGTGATTGACCCATTAATCAACTCTGTCAATCACCAGAGCATCCTTTGACCCCAGAAATCAATCACTATGGCTGCAGGTGACCCCTCTGTGTGGCCCAAACATCCCTCCTCTTATCTTCTGCTAAATCTTTGGAGCGCACCTGTGTGACGAGGCAGAATACATCCTTTGCTGTTTGTCCAGGTTCGACCAGTACTTGCTGTAGGTGAATGTTGATTACAAATCTGTTGCCTAAAATGTTGATGGTGTGCTATTGGGGAGAGTGGAAAATACCACTGCAGAGATGAATGAAGAGTGTGGAAACATGCAGCTCAGCTGGAAAAGCACCGAGTCAGGGTTTGAGAGACCTGGATTGCAGTCTTGGCTCTCCGATTAACTGGACCACCACCTGGATTGGCCTCAGCGTCCCTAACTGTTACATAGGGGTAACACCTGAGTTCCTTATTTGACTGGCGCAGCGATCTGATGAGATAATACAAGCAGAGAGATGTGGGAAAGCAAAAGTCCTTAATTATTTCATTCAAAAGAATTTGCTAATAGCAGCCCATTGGTCGCTAACTAAATGTAGCTGGCCAGGGGAGGGTGACAGATAGGAAGGGCAAACAGAGCCGGCATCACCCAGGGTCCTTGCTGCCCAGAGGATGAGACTGGGCCTCAACTGTTACGAGAGGGGGAAGCAGGGCAGGAAGGACCAGGCAGAGGAGCAGGGCCCGGGAGGGAAACTGAGGCAGGAAGGGTAAGGCAGCTCCCTCAGGTTCAGCAGACAGAGGTTATGTCCAGGCAGGCAGGAGCCTAGAAAGCAGAGGCTCAGAGGTTCGGAAGGGGGACTGCGGAGAACCAGCCGGGAAGCCCCGCAGGCACCGGGGCGCAGGCATCTGAATGAGAGCCGGCGCTTTCCCCATCCCCTCTATTTTCCGGACAGGATCCGAAAGACGGCTGCGGAGACACCTAAGAAAGCTCTAAGTAACGAAAAGAACTCGAGCGTGTGTTAGAGCCACCTGGAGGGCATCTTAAAACAGAACTTGCTGGGCCCCCTCTAAAATTTCTGATTCAGTGGTTCTGGGCGGGACCCTCCCCGGGAGAATTTGCATGTCTCTCTGGTTCCCAGGTGCAGACCCTCTGCTGGGCTGGGGGTGGCACCTAGAGAACCAGCACACGGTGGCAGTTGTTATGAATTCTTGACCCATGAAAGAAAATGTGAGCGAGGAAGCACGTCAGGGGCGCCCTCGCTTCCCCCTCACCGCAGCAGGTGTTTTGACCTGGTTCCCCTGCGGGCTCAGACCCACCCAGGGGCGGAGACCTGGAGGGCATGGGGGCAGGGCTGCCTCTTCCTCCTCCAAAGCCTGTAGATCTTGGGCGTGGTCAGACCCCATGCCGATGGCCCGGTGCCCCCACCCACCTTCCGGATGCTCCAAGACTTAAGGATGCTCAGGACAGGTTAGAACTGCCATTTACGGACGCCAACAGTGTGGGAGTATTTTTTTCTTTTTTGGAACATCTGCAAGTAGGAGAACATGTGCTGTATCATGTTAAATCTCTTCCCTGGTGCTTCGTCTGCTTTCTTCCAGGCTTGAGGGTGATTGTGATTACCGGGTTACATTTTCTCACTTTCTGATTCTTCTGAGCTAGTCGTGCACCTTCAGCTGGGGGAAGTTGTGGCGGTCAGTTTACCATCCATCCTGGATAACCCTCTTGGCACAGCCTTGGCGATGTGATTGATAATCCAGGGATGTCCTTCCTCGCGCCCCTCTTCCTCGCCTTCCCCCCATTGAGACCCACAGAAGCGCTACACTGTTCATTCACTATTTTCTAAATGCTCTGGTGGTGGGGAGAGGCTAAGTGGAATATAAGAGGAAGTAAATTGTTACTCAAGCATAGAGGATGGAGCGGGGGGTGGGGGGGGGTGGGCGTGGCCCGGGCGGGGAAGTTTCTCTCAGCGAGTGCCCCCTAACTCTAGCTGCATCTTAGAATCGCCTCGTAGCTTTTAATAAACATTTATGCTCAGGACGTGAGATTCTGATTTAAATTCATCTGGGATGGGACCCTTGGCACTGGAAAATTTCAGTCTCTTCAGGGGATTCTAGTGTGTAGTCAAGCCTGAGATTTGCCGTTCTAAACCAATTTTTCTAACCATACCTGGGTGTCGAGCACAGCTGCATGTTTGTGTGACTTCCTTTGAACGACCACAAGCCACGCTGAGGTGGGCTGGAGGCTGCCACCTATGGGGTGGGTTAGAAGTCAGTGCCACAATCTAAGTTTAGACAGGTACGGCTAGGTGTCTTGAGACCAGGTGGGCAAGATCAAAAATTCAAGTTCAGAGAGCAGCAAAAAATCCCCGGGCTGAGGATGACAGAGGCTGTGACCAGTGCCGGAACATGAGCTGTGGGTTTAATGCCAAGAGAGCAAACTGCCAAGGTCAGGTTGTCCCAGGCCCATGGAGGCAGCGCAGGGTTAAAGCTTGATTCAGCCCAAGTCAGGAACTCCAAATGTCCCATGTTCTGGGCTGGAATCGAGTGAGTGGGACTGAACTCACCTGGGATGTTCACAGCCAGCATAGGAAATACGGGAAGCCAGGAAGTTCTTGAAAGAAGGGAGATGAAAAATAAAAAGTGCAGAGGAAATTGTTTGGTCTCTGTCATGCTCAACACCAGTCCCGTTGTTGTTTCCATCAAACCGACCAAGTGTTTCTGATGTACAGAATCTTGTTAAAATGGTGACTCTAATTTAGTAGGTCTGCGGTGGGGGGGGGGGGTGGGGCCCGAGGGGCCCGAGACTCTGCATTTCTAACAGTCCCCCAAGTGATGCTGATCCGAGGACCGCTCCTGCACAGCAAGAACTTGGAGGACAGGGATGATGTCTACTTAAATGCACCGAAGAACACCTGGCAGAGACCTGTTTGGTCACTATGGGTGTGGAGGCGGACACATGATTTTCCTCAACCCTCAGATGATTTAAGGGAGTCTATGGTTTTTCCAGAAGGTTCCATTTTTTTGAGAGAAGTATCTTTCTGCAGACGTAAGTAGAAGGACAGCATCATGTCATAAACAGGGTCTACTTTACATCACCCCCTCCTTCCCCCACACGTGTCCCTTACAGAAGACGGAGAGCCTACAGAGTGAGTCAGGCTTGAGTTGACCTAGTGAAGCAAGAGCCACCAATAAGTAACCTGTTACCTGGGAATAGAGCAGCAATTCTTTCATAAATGAATGTCAATGAGGTATAATTTTCTGCTGTAGCAGAATTTCTACACCTGACAGTATTCTTAATATACTTTAATTAAGAGGTTAATCTGTTGTAGAAATTGCTTTTCTCTGAAGCCACCTGAAATCAATTTAAACTCAATTACAAGTGGTTAGCTATTGTTTATGTGGTTAAAGATTAGAGAATACATTTTTGCTTGTCAGGAGCCTTCAGAGCAAATTTTGAATGTCATGATCAGAGGAGAGTCTGAATAGTTGAGTGCTCTTTAATGGGCATGGAGAAACCATTAGAAAATGTAATCAGTCCTATTTGATGACTTGACCTTGGGACTCTGCTTGAAAAGGGTCTAATCATGTCTGTCCCATAAGTGTCACCAGGATGGCTCTGCTGAAATTAATTGATCATTACGTGCTTTCTGAGAGCCTAATATACCCTATTTGATGGAATATAAATGGCAAAAATAATCTGTAAATTATATAACAAGCTTCAGAATACATTTGCCCTCTGTCTCTTTAGCACAGATTAAATCTGACAGCTAGTTTCAAAATGATCAAAAATCGCTTAACTCCTCCAATAGTTTGGAATGCTTGAGTTTTACAAAGAAAAAAAAAATCTATTGCACTACATGTGCCCAGTCTGTAAATGTGAATTACAATCCATTTTTCCATCAGTAAAATGTAGAGATAAAAAGAGGTCTGAAAAGGTTTTCTGGGGCTTGAATGAATTATTTTATTCAATTGCTTAGTAAGGTACTTAGCTGCTATTAAAAATTTGGATGTGTGTCAGAGACAAGGAAACTGTTTTGAATCCTCTCCACTTCCGCGCTAAGTGTATGAAAGAATTGCGTGCCTCTAATAGGCCGGCCAGCTTGCTAATGTGATACCCCGTAGTCTGGTTGAGCGATCCACAATGACAGCTCCCTCCACTGATTGTCGGTGGGTTAAAGGTTTCTTGACATCCTTTCAGGTGTCAAAATGATGAATCTAATTTACCTCCTCTGTTTTTGTGTATTCTTCAGGGATCAAGACATTCTGCCATGGTAGTGTACACAATCCATGACATTCTGCCATGATAGTGTACACAATCCATGACATTCTGCCATGATAGTGTACACAATCCATGACATTTTGGTTAAAGTTGCAGGAAGTCTTCCTCTAGAACACTTCCCCCCTCCAGGGAATTATTAAAAGAATTTTCCTTTGAGCTGACACTTTTCGTATTTGAACCAAACCTTCCAGGATTTTCTTCCATATGTGGTGAATGGTTAACTATTGAGTAGAAGTCCGTCATTTCTGCTTAATTGGCATCATGAGACAGATCACATTTTTGGAGCCTGAAAAAAAAAGTGTGATGAAGTGGGCACAGAGTAGTGTTTTGTATAAGAGACTGGGGCAGCTCCCTAGATGGCAGGATGGTAGTAGGTATTCTGGGAACTGGACCGTTGAAAGCTAACATCTCTTGGAAGTTGAGTCAGGGGTGAAGCTCAGCTATAAGGGCCATATTTATTACGTTAGGGCTCTGGGTCAGGTACCAGCTCTGTCCTTTAATAATTGTGAGCCTTTGGGCAGACTTCTTAGCTTCTTAAAGCCTCAGTTCCCCCAGCTGTAAAATGGAGATAATAATGAAGATTAACGGCAGTAGGGTGTATAAAATGCCCAGTAGAGGGTCACACACATACATTTACTAAGCTCTTCATCATAATTAATCAAAGCATAAAATGATTTGGTGTCTCTGTTTTCTGAGCCCTAAATAGGGGTGCATGGTTTGAGAAAGGTGGTTTTTCCTAGCTGGTGAAATTTTTTTTTTTTTTTGAAATTTTTGATATGAAGAGTCTTACCGTGTTACCGAAAGGAAGCTGTCTTTGATTTTTCCTATTTTTCATTTCGCAGATACCCTTTAGGACAGCTCCCCGTGGAGTGAGGATGGGGGTGAGGGAGAAGGAAGATATTTAAGACAAACTCTGCTCTGGGAGCAAGGCCCTGAGCTGTAGTCTTGGTTCAGCCGTAAACCAGCTGTGGGAGGTTGAGAGCAAGGGGTCCCTCCTTCTCTGGGCTCAGTTTATTTGTGTAAAACGACAGGGCTGCACAGATGTCTGTTAAGGTGGCTTAGAGCACTGAGATTCCACAGTCTTTCCTTGCTGGCCATCTCTGTAAGACCATTTCCTGCTCCACACCCAGGAAATGGTTGGAGTGTGGGCACACACAGGGCAACCTGGACAGTGCGGTGACCCCATACCTGCATGTTTCGGCCTGGTGCCACCTGACCCCTCCGCTCAGGGCACACGTGGTCCTATGTGGGTGGCCACACGTGGGTGGCCATTCACTAAGGAAGGGTCACACAGCCTTTAAAAATCATGTCTGCTTTTGAGAAACATAAAACAAGGATCCTACACTTCCTCAATTCCAATAAGCCTCCTCTACTTTATGATTTGGGGGGTGCCTGCTCTGTTCCACCCCATATGCCACCGCCTTCTCCAAGGGAGAAGAGGTCGCAAAAGAGCATCCTGAGGGCCAGATTCAGCCCACGGACGATATGATTCTACCCCTCCCCCCTCAAAGAAGTTCCACCACTGGAGGAAATTGCCAGCATTTAAGAATCGGAAGATTTCATATAGAACTCAGATTTCCAGCTTCTTTTGAAAATGTAACAGAGAAGAAACTATCAGCAGAATTCTCCCAGAAGGATGGCCTGATTCTTACATCAGAGGGTGAAGAGTCTGGCCAAGACCAGAAAAGGGCAGCACCCTGACTCTGTCCCCTTGAACCTCTTCGAACTGGCACAGACCATGGTGTCGACCAGTCATCCCGAAACCCTTATTGCAAAGGAGGCTGTTGGAGAACCTCACCCCACCCCCTGGCTTGCTTCACTCCTTCAAGTTGCCTCCAGACCTTCCTAAGCACGTGTCTGTGCCCCTTCCGTGGGTTCCTCTCTCAGGGTTCCAGTTCCTTAAGGGTCAGTCCTCATGACCATGCAAATCCCTCAAAGAAGGTCCGCGCTTTGGGATTTAAATAAGTTATAGGGACTTCCCTGGTGGTCCAGTGGTTAAGACTTTGCCTTCTAATTCAGGGGGTGCAGGTTCTATCCCTGGTTGGGGAGCTAAGATCCCACGTGCCTCGTGGCCAAAAAAAGAAAACATAAAACAGAAACAACATTGTAACAAATTCAATAAAGACTTTAAAAGTGGTCAAAATAATCTTTAAAAAATAAATAAATAAATAAATAAATTATACATCACTCTGCAAGAGTCTCTGAGCACACGTTTTGTTATGAACGGAGACGAGAGGGTTTGGGGACACAGAGGTTCTAGCCTGGGCTAGAGGATTAAACCAAGAATCTGGGCAGGGTGGGCAAGAGGCTGCGACAGGATGGAGGACGGGCAGCTTTCGCACATCTCCCTGGACTCGTAGTTCTGGAGATCAGCAGGAAGCAGGCAAAATGGGGAGAGACATGGTCCTCTCTCCGTAGAGCGATTCTCCTCCTGCCGGTTGCAGGCGCTGGTACTCTTAGCCCTCTGCTGTCTGCAGGAGAACAGAGAGTCCTCATGGGCAACGGGACAGTGGAGAGGAGTTTTGGAAAAACCTCACTGCAAGTCATTTTAGGGCAGGAGCACATGCAAATAGCACACTGCCCCTGGACCTGAGTTTCCTCAGATGTGAAGTTGCCTTCCAGCCGTGAATTTCTATGATTCTGTTTTCCTTTGCTGTCCCATAAGAACTGTGCCTTTTGGCCCCATGTGAGGGTTCATCCCTAGTGTAAACCCGCGTGCAACTTCCCATGACACACCATGGTGTGCCAGTCAGGCCACAGGTGAGTCCTGTTGCAAGCAGTCCTGAAGAAATTGTACCCGAGAGCAGGTTTGTATAATATTAGAACCTCAGCTTCACAAAATCCAAGCTAGTGAGGACCACACCACCGGTGGCTCACGTCAGCCCATGGCATTGAGTGTGATGTGCCGGTCAATGACTGACCTCAGATAGAGTCAAAGGCCATGATATCAATATCTACAGAGTAACCTCAGTCCAATATTCAGCATTACCTTGAATCAAGTCATTCACTTGAGAACTCAGCGACTGAACCGAATGCAGGAACAGATGCCCAACGAGGACACGTGCAGACAAAAGGAAATTCCGGCCGAGGAGATAATCTCCATTGATTTAGTCACACAAGGAAAGGTTTCACTCCTGCACGAAGTACTTTCACAGGCAAAGGTTTTCTGCTTTGTACTCTAAATGCTGTAACTCCTTTTCCCTAGAAATAGCAAGCATACTATGTCACACGAAATTCCTTCTACCCGTTGAATCGTCTGGTGTGGAATTTTGGACATTTTGTCTAAAAAGGAAAAAAAATAGGTCATTTGCTTTTTCTCTCCACAACTCTTTTGTTCATTCACTGGGTACTTCAGCCAGATCCTATTGAAGGAAGGAAATGTGGCTTACGCTGCGTGCAGATGTGATGTGAGGTTTGCGTTCTCCAGTAAAGCTGTCAGAATATTTTTTTAAAAATAGCTGCATCCTTATGCAACCATCATATCTGTGTATTCTCCTCTAACCTTTTGTATGTATATTTATATGGTTGTAATAAAAGTTAACACATACTTTTTCATTTATCCTTTTAACTCCATGCATTGGTTACATAGGCTTCATTTTAATGAGTGGAGAAGAATCCATCAAATGAATATAAATACATGCCATTGTGGCAGATTGCAAAACTGACCCTAATTCTTCATCCCTCTCTGTTTCTGCGTTCTCTGCAATGTGATTTTGTTGCCCCTCCCATCAGGGGATGGAGTTGATTTTCCAGCCCCTGGAATATGGTCTGGCCTTGTGACTTGCTCTGACCACCCAAATGTAGCAGAAGCAAGTGATGGTGTGCTGATTTCAAGCCTATGCGTCAAGAGTACTTGAGGACAAGAGGCCTTGAGTACTTCTGCTTGCCTTCTTGGAACCCTACTGTAGACTGCTATCATGAGAAAAATCCCGAGCTAGCCTACTAGGGACTAAGAAACCATGTGGAGTGAGGGCCGGTCACCCCAGCCATTACAGCTGCCCCTTCCTGGACCAATCAGCTCCTGGTTATATGTCATCTAAAATCATGGACAGGTAATTTAAGTATATAATAATAAAAAGGATGATGATTATTGTTTGCTAGCATTTATTGAAACCTTGTTATAGGTGGTCAATTAATCTGCTTCCTTCCTTCTTTTTAGACTTAATTATCCCTTTATTTACTAATTCCCATAACAAACATTTACTGAATGCCCTTAGATAGGTGTTTGATTAGATTCATTCACTCACTGATACCTCTGTGAGCTGGGCAGTGATCCATATGTTGGGGATACGACAGTGAACATAAAGAGTCTGTCCCTGTTCTTGGAGACTTTCCTGGCGGTCCAGTGGTTAGGCCTCCGCTCTTCCACTGCAGAGGGCACAGGTTCAATCTCTGGCTGGGGAACTAAGATACTGCATGCCACGCAGCCAAAAAAAAAAGTCCCTATTCTTAAAAAGTTTACATTCTAGTGGGGTGGGGGACAGACATAGACAAGTCTATGGCATGTCAGGTGGTGATAAGTGTCATAAGAAAAAAAAGGGAAGGCTGATAGGGACAGAAGCAGAGTAGAAATAGTAAAAAATGTTTTTGTGAAGGTGATCAGATAGAGTATAGATATAAATTTTTGTTCCGAAGTCTTGAAATTGTTAGAGTTTTTTTTTCCTTAGAATAAATTCAGATAATCTAAATCTCTTTAGGGCAGCATTTCTGAAATTTGGTCCCTAACCTGCTAAAATCCCCTCTGCTATGTGTTTGCACACCTTCAGAGATGGTACCTGGAAAAGGAAAATAGTTTAAAGAAGCAGGAGCGTCTGACCCTGGAGGTCACCTTGTCCTTAACTTGTCAGACACCGTTTGCAGCCAGTCTGACGTCAATCAGCAGGGCTTGACATATGATTCATCTGTGTTCGTACCATTGTTGGTTCCTGTTATTGTTTTTCTCCTCACATTGTAGTTAATCATTTGTTTGAGTTTGGTTAAACACTCACGTGCCTTATTAGGCCTTTTCCTACAGTTTCATGTGGGCCAAACCCTTGGTGAAAATGTAGGTATGGGTCAGGTCTCTATCAGGGATCTAAGGCCCCTCTCCCGTTCCCAGGGGGCCAGCACGCTGGAGTGATAGGTCAGAAGGAATAAGCCCAGTTTGTAAAGCAAAATCACAAATATCCATAGGTTGGAGGACAGAACGTGTCTTTCTTCTTACAAGCAAATTTTAGAGAATCTCGAAGGTTCTCTTTTTCTCCTGAAATTACTCTCAAATTTTAAAAGAATTCGATCCTGAGCCATTGACCTGAATCCACTACAAATAAAAAGAGAAGGGAGGCCAACGAGGATTTAAGGATAAACACAGGAAGGACAGAGACCAGACTCCACCAGGATTTCAAAAACCCAGATCTGCTTACAAAGCACATTCTAACCCAAAGTTTCTGAGTTGACAAGTTACCCCCTAAGACATGCAGACACAAAGGGAAGAGCTTAATGAAACTCTCTCCTTCCTAGCCAGAGTAAGGCACAGTCAAACAGCAGGAGACCTTTAGCAAGTTTTCCTTCCTTTCCTTTCCTTTCCTTTCCTTTCCTTTCCTTTCCTTTCCTTTCTTTCTTCCTTCCTTCCTTCTTTTCTCTTTCTTTCTTTCTAATATCCTCCTTCTTAGCTTGACAGCAAACAGGACAGATACTCTGGCCCTGACTTGCTCCATCTGGATTTGGAAGCCTTCTTCCTACCCAGTTGTCAGAAGGCTCTTTGTCCTCAAACGCAGAAAGAGGTAGATCTCACTACCATCCACAGTATATTTCTGATCAGGCTCCAAATGAAATTTCAGACCAGCCTGGAGCCTTTCAAAGCCAGGCCGAGCCTAAGGCTGAGCCCTGCTTGCGGAAATGACTAATGACTTGCCGTAATCACCCAAGTTCAAGGAGCCTGCAAACTCTTGAAACAGGGCTTTGGAAATGAAGAAGTTTCTCCTCTTAGTTCATCTTATCACCATCTGGTTAATTTTTATCATCCTTACTGCTCTATGATTAATTTTTTATGCCATAGATTTCTGCCAATTAATTGTAATTACTGAGGACAGGAAATTTCAGCGGGTCCAGATCTGATTATTTGGAATGGCAAAGTTGGAGAACAGTTCTTTAAGAGACGTTTCTTGGGATTGTCAAATTTCAAAAGCTGAATGGAGCCACTGAAATCAACTGGTTCAAAGAGTTCACTAATAGATAAGGAAACCTATGAGAGTTAGCCCAGCTGGTTAATAGCAGAGCAAGGACAAAAATCCCAATATCCACATCCCTGGTCCAGTGATGTTTGTATCAGGCTCCGCTGCCTCGAGAACTAGTTCAAACCAGAAGCAGCCACTCCTCTCCGTTTGGGTGGGATCATCAGCTCCAGGATGGAATTTGGTCAAATGTCTCATTGCATCATCACATCGCTTTGAAACTCCAAGTTCTTTGGACACAGAGTACTTATCTACATGATGTGAACCAATAAATTCTCTGGAAAAATCAGTCCAACGCTTGGCTGGTGTCTTGGAGGGGGAAAAAAAAATTGGGTGATTAAATTTTTAAAACTGAATTAAGCAGCTGTGCTTGCATCCTGTGGACACTCCTATTATGCCTGGACCAAGCTGTCCGAAGCCGGGATTGAGTCACAGAATTGTATGGAAACTGTACGGTGGTTCTGTCATAGCGGCAAGTGACATATCAGCCCTTTGCTGTTGTCCAGGGTGATGGGGAAGCTCCAGGTTTCAGTCTACTGGTTCCTAAACTGTCAGGCTACGTTTCACTTTTGAATGGTAGAATGGTTTTTTTCAAATAAAATAGTTATGTGTCATCTCTACACGTAAAATAGATAAGGGCGACATTTTATGTTTAAAATGATAAATTTCTCATCTCTAGACACAATAAATGAGAAAAATAAAATGGTCTGGTTGAACTAACGTTTGCACTTGTGAGTTAGAAGAGTCATTTTTAGTCTTAGAGCCGCGTCAACACCTGATTCGCCTCCCTGTGTGGATTTACTGGCACCATAACTGATTCACCTGGTGTATCACGTGCTCAGCCCATGGTCTGGCTCATGGGAAATATGAATGCATCAATGACTCTTAGCTTGTGAGCTTCAGAAAGGCAGGAGCTACATCTTAATTCATTCACCATGTATCCACCCTTCCCTGAAATCACCTGCTGCCATGACTTTCACAAAGAAGGCATCCGATGAATGCTGGTTGGATTAGGAGGTAGTGAGTTGGTACTTGATGACGTTGAGGAAGAGTGGTCCACGGGAGAGCTCAGAGCAGCGGAGGGCTGTAGCCAAGTCGGTGATCTCAATGGGATCCTCTAACTGCAGTGTGATGCATGAGTTAGAACCGAATGTGTCAGCCTGCTTCGTACAGATTCTTCCTCCTTGCGGTGTAGGTAATTAACGGCCTTCTCTGGTCCATGTGGTCAATCAGGGCAGGGACATTTTTCAGCTCCTTGTCTAGCCTGATAGATTTTTATCTCCTCTGTGGGCCTTTAGGCGTCTTCAGATCAGCGCCTTGATTTGGATCGTCATCATCTTTCACCTGGACTGTGGCAGTGGCGCGCCAAGGAAAAGTATACCTGTCTCAAGAGTCTACCTTTGCCAGTTCATGCTGTGCTTTGTTAGAAAGTTTATTTTCTAAGACTCAGATCTCGTCAATGAACTCACCTGCTTCAAAGCCTTCAATGGCTCCCTAGTGTCTGTAGGTTAAATTTCAAACTCCTTTACAGGGCATTCAAGGTCATGCTTTTCCTTCACTGCCACTGCCCCCCACCTCATGTGACCATTAATTTACCTCCATGGAGGAGACAGTTCTCTTCGGGGCCTCTGCTCCTTTCCTTGTGTTATTTTCACCTGAAATGCCCTGGCACACTCTTTGCCTTTTGTGTCTGTCTCCCAGCGGAGAGCACTGCCCATCACGACAGGTAACGTCTCTCGCCATTCTCTTCCCCGTGTTTAGTCCAGGGTCTAGCACGAAATATGTATCCAGTAAATATTTGTGGAATGAATGAAAAAATAAAACGCTGATAACTATGATTTGCACTGAATTAAAAATCAAATATATTTTCATTTTACTAGAAGAGTGCGATGGCTCAGTTCAGTTCAGGGCCATACATAGTGGGAAACACAAAGAGTCATAAGGCAGAATCTCTACACTTTAGAGGGTCAGTCAGACATAATCAGTGATGGCAAGACATACGAAAACGATCAAAAGAAGGGGGCCAACTAGAAGAGGTAAACCCTAGCAGTGATCTTCTTACTGAATTCCCTGCCTGTGATTTCTGTCCCCTCCAATCTGTACATGTTTCTCAGATTCATCTTCTCAAGTACCCTTTTGTCTATATCAGCTCTCATCTTAAAAACCAAATGTCCTGAGATCCTTGTCACCTACAGATAGAAGTCCAAACCACTTATTCGAACCATTTATTCCTCCCATAGGGTCCAGTCCTTGGCTGCTGTGACCTGCCCTTGTGGGATTCTGTCTTGCTCTGGGGAGCTTCTCCCATACCACCAGGCTGTGTTGGTCCATTCTTGGAAGGATGCTAAGAGCTATGGAAACCCTGAGGCAGCAACACTGTCCTGGGAGCAGTCATCATCTGCACAGTTATGTGACACCTCACTTGTCTGATTCTCAGGAGGCAGGTCTCGGTGTCCTATACTGAGCACAGTTTTCTATTTCTTTTCTTTTCTTTTTTTTTTTTTTTTAGTTCTTTTCTTAAATTTATTCTTAATTTTTTAAGCTGAAATAAAGTTGGGCAAATCACCCCCTCATAGCATACGTTCAGAGTACTTCTGCCTGCAGGAGCCTCAGGAGGACAACTGGGGTTTTCTCTCCAGGCCTCTCCCCCTACAATCAGGATCTACTCAGATACTATTTAGCTCAGCTTCCATGTCTCCCAAAGTCTGCTCCCTCCCTACTCTACAGCAAAGATTCTAGCATTCAGAGCTGTGAGAATCACCCAGGAATTTGTTAAAATGCATCTTTCTGAGCCTGACCTTGGAGAACTCTGCATTTTAGATCAGCATTCTGGCTGATTTTGATACAGGAGGTTCACTGCCTACACTTTGAGAAACATCTTAAATGTGGTCATCAGCAATTCTGCGTGTATTCATTCATTCATCCTTGTATTTAGTCACACACACAGGTATTTCTTCTACAGCAGAGCTTTTTAAAAAATTTTTTATTTTATTGATGTATAGTTGATTTACAATGTTGCATTAATTTCTACTGTACAGCAAAGTGATTCAGTTATACATATGTATACAGTCTTTTTCTTATTCTTTTCCATTATGGTTTATCACAGGATATTGAATATAGTTCCCTGTGCTATACAGTAGGACCTTGTTGTTTATTTATTCTATATATAGTAGTTTGCATCTGCTAATCCCAAACTTCCACCCCATCCTATCTCCACCCTCCTCCCCCTTGGCAACCACAAGTCTGTTCTCTATGTTACAGTAGAGCTCTTATAACAAGACTTGCATATGATGGGATCAATTAAGAAGAATGAGTTACATCTACTGTTATTAGTTATAAACAGTTGTCTAATAAAACCATCCAGTAATCATATATCCTTAAGGAAAAAACAATGCTCAAGTCTACCCCACACAGCTGCTTGGAAAAGCTGTGTGATTTATTTGCCCCTCAGTGAATGATAAGATATGAGAAATCTGCCCTTACACAGTAAGGGGAAAAGAAATACCCCACTTAAGCTAGGTGGATGGATTTGCTCAGTGACGTTTAATTTTTTAAGCTATGCTCTTATACATATATTTTAAATTCCAAAAGGAAAAAAATAACTTTGGAATTGCACATCTGAAAACTTAGCCTAAGGCCCTAATAGGATTTTTGATAACTAAATATTCATGAGGAACACAACCCTCAAAGTACAGAGAACAAATTGTATTGGTTCATTGAGCCTACCGAGTTCCAACTACTATGTTAGAGACACAATGATAGCGTTATCTACAAATTTACATGACTTACTTTCCTGGCTTCAAGGGTTTTGTCAGGGTTTAGTGGGTGGTGACATAAGATAACCATATTTTCCCATATAAAATCATACATGGTCTTACAAATTTGAAAGTGAGATTATTCTTAAAATCCCTGGATGCATGTCCCTCTTTCCACATGAATTCACCAATTTGGACAGACTGATCTCTTCACGGTCCCTAACCCTGCCCCACACCTTCCTCCCACCTCTCTTCAGCTCAGGCAGTTTCCCATTCTTGGAATACCCTCCTTTCTATTGTTCTAACCGCCTAAGCCTAACTTTTATCCAAGATCCAGTTAATGTTCTACTTCTTTGTGAAGTCAACCTAAGCCATCTCAGACCACATTGAACTCCAGCATAACTCTATCCTTTATTGTTTACACTCTTACTTGGCATTTAAGAGACGCCAAGGCAGTCTTACAAACCTTCTTACGTACAGGTCCCATTTCTCCAGTTACACTACCGCACAGCCCTTTGGAGGGCAGTGATCATGCCATATGTATCCTTGCATTCACTAGACTGACTATAGGATCAGACCTATGGTAGGTACTCCTTAAATTTAAGGTATGAATGAGAACGTGGACATTGTCTTCATTCTTTTTTTGTGTGTGTGTCAGATTTTCTCTGTGGTTGGTCCATTCTCTTGTGCAGGCTCTGAATTCCACTCATGTTCTATGACATCTAAAATTTCAGTGATGGGTGTTGTCAAGTTCAAAGCTATCTCCTGGGGTAACGTCCATTTCAAATCAAGAGCCACAAACCGGGGCCAGTCAAGTAACCTCAGAGGACAGTGCCCACCCAGCTCCATATTCTTGCCGTGAGGGAATACAAGCTAAAGCCCAACCTACCCGTCAGAGCGGAGCATGTTCATGCCCAAGGTGTACACCACTAGGGGTCTAACTCTATCAGCAATCCATGGTCTTTGAACTCACTGCTAGGGCAGTTTGTTCACTGGTTAAGCCCCTCTTGCCACCCTGACCGGAATGCAAATGCCTGTCTGGACCCAAATGCAAAGACCCATCTCCAGGTCTACCCTAACCTTGGTTGACCTCTTTGCACAGAGTCAGATTGATTCTCAGTTATCAATCAAGTCTCTCCGGGCAAGGCTTTTTGTTGGCTTCCACCTCTGCCCAGAGTTCCATGGTCAACGGGTGCTCATTAAGCTCTGACTCTCTGCTGCCCTCAACAGGCCTTTGACCTCATTGCCTTTGCCATTTAGCCTGGTTAACTCTTGGCCTTCCAGATGAGATAAAGGTCTTATAGCCTGAGATAGATTAAATATTTTGTGTCAAGTGCTTTTGTGTGTTTGGTCATTAATTTTTGTTCTGGTATGTGTGGGGAGGTGCTTTCTTCTTGACTTACGTGCAGTTATTCTAGGTACATTCTGTTTTTTTCCGCTTCTATACCTACCATCTTTTTTTTTTCTTCTATTTAAAATAGCAATGCTATGAAGTAGAAGTCAATTATCTTGGTAAAGCCAGTATGGTTTAACTGAAAGCATGTGACATTTGGAGTAAGACAGATCTGAGTTTTAACCTGGACTCTACCAGTTACTGGCTCTATGAACTTGGGCAATATTTTTCTGTTTTGTTCCTCTCTGAAAAGGGCATTATGTAATCATATGCAAGCAAAACTGACTCATAGATGGTGCTTAATTCTGGGTTTTTTCCCCCTTCTTCATGAGGTGTTTTCACTTTGAGTAAGGTAGCCAGTCGTCAGCTTTCTTGCTATAGAAATTAGCAGTCACTGCGTGGGAGACATTTGTGATCGATTTCTCCTCTCTGCTCACCTTCCTTTGTTGCCTTCAGTCTGTGGTCTCTCAGATTCAGGGGAGAGAATACACATCGGGCAGACGTTTAGTCAGCAAGCCCAGCACTTTCTCCCACTGACTAAAGGACCTTACTTCACCTGCAAGCTCAGGAACCATCCTTTGACTGTGAGCCACAACCCTCATGAAATGTTAGTTATATGGAAACTAGGCAGACTGCTATGTCCTGTTAAACAAAACTGGGTCTGGAAGGGCTCGTTGGAAGGCTAGGTGCTAGTTTCTAAGCATAACAGCCATGTGTGATTCTGCTGCCAACACTGGTCCAAGGCAAGACCTGATCTCCATGACCATCTGTTGAATTTTCACTGTCAGAGATTTTACATATCATATCGTTTAATCATCAGAAGAGCCTTGTGTGTTAGGCTCTCATTCCCATTTTACAGATGAGGCAACTGAGGCTCGGAGAGGTGGAAGTAACTTTCTCAAGGTCATATAACTAGTAAAAGTCAGAGCTGGGATTTGAAACAAGGTCTGACTGCACACAAGGTGTTGTGTTCCACTACCTCTAAAAACAAGGGGTCTGAGAGCCAGCCAATGGGGAGGGCAACCTGAAGGGATATAAATCTTCACTTGGCTCCACAGGGAGACACAGGTATTGGCACCTCGTTGCTCCATGGGGGCTCTTAATGGCTAGGTTGAAGGCCGGTCTTAACTATAATACTGTACAATAATAATGTCAGATCATAGCCTTTTGTCTGTTGCTGACCCAGTGTTGATTGATAGGTTACATTTTTAAAGATTGCATCAGTAATTCGTGCTAATTCATTACTCCTGAATTAGCATAATGCTTCAAATCATCTTGTTGTAATTCAGCATAATTATCTATAATTAAAAATAAATTCCTGTAAGGTGAGAATATTAATTCCTATCCAAATCTTTTTATTTCAGTTGTGCCTATCAACCATCACCCAGCTCTCACTCAACAACTCTGGACACCTATTGTGGAGCTGACTTTGCTCTGTCCAGTGAGTTTACACTTCCTATACCGTGGCATATTCTTCTCTCTTTGGGGTCAGCATTTCTCTGTGTATTTTGCATTCGTAAATGTTCTTAAAGTTAATGGCTTTTGTTTGTTGTGGTTCGATTCACTCAGAGATTCTGATGAAAGCTAAGAAGCACATTCAAGGACAAAAACACACAGGTTCATACGCGTAGATTGTACATGGAATTTCAGGATAAGCAAGGATCCCCTAGGACCTTCTTAAGTGGGGTCCCCAGACCATCAGCCCCAGCATTGCTGGGACCTTGTTGGAGAGGTAAATCCTTTGGCCCTAAACAAGAAACTCTGCGTCTGAGGACCAGTAATCTGGGTTTTAACAAGCTTTCCAGATGACTCTGATGACCAAAAGTTTGAGAACCGTGACACGAGGAGGAGTTAAGAACCTTGCCCTGGCAGGATGCCACTCACATCCTGCAATAAATATCAGCTCCGTGAGTGCAGAAAGGGTAATGGATCCCTGCAGGCTCTGATCCCGTTACCTTTCCTGGGTGCTAACGACTGCTTCGTGTTTCAGCCCAAGGATCCATTTGCTCCTGGGCAGCAAGGAGGGGGCGGGTGGCTCCATCACTGAACCTGCTGGGACACCCCAGGGAAATGCTCCCAGGTGCCTGGGAACAGTCCAGAAGATTCAGGTGGTGATAGAAATGGGCAGGTCCTCTCCCTGGGTCCATACCCATCCTTAGCTTGCACTTCAGCCCCACCTGTCCTGATCTAGGAATCATCTTTGCCCTCGAGGCCAGAGTGATCTCTAACGCAGAGCCCGAGTGTGACTAGGGAGAACACAGTTTGGTGCTTAGAGTTTCAAGAAGTCAACTTTTGGAGTCAATCTCTAAGTTTTTCCATGCAGGAAATTTGACCTCTCATCCAGGTGACTTGGTCATTAGACCTGCGTTTTTAACTATGTTTCCATGTTTAAGTTTTGCTGTGTGAGGAAAAATTACTCAGATTCACAAAAAGTTCTCACCTGAGGCCCGAATCTTTCTCGCGTAAATGCTCTGACACGCAGTTTATTGCCCTAATCAGCCACAGTTATTTGTCCTCTCCCGGCTCTCATCCCTTCCCTGCCTAAACCCACCCACCACCCTCGCAAATTTAGTGCAAGGACTTGAAAAACATATAAGAAGGTTCTGTGAAGTGAGCTTCTATTTAGAGATTTACTGTGCCTATGTTTGTGTGTCCTCTTTAAAACGTGGGCACCTTGAGGGGGTCATGTGTTTAAAATTTTTCATTTTACTATTTCAGTGCATTAGAATTTACCCTGAGCATTGCAAGGAAGGTGCTTATAGGAGTATGGAAATGGGATTATTAATTATGTTGACCAGTTGGCTTCTCCATGTTCAGTGGCCACATCGCTTAAAAATTCATGTTCTTGGGGCTTCCCTGGTGGCGCAGTGGTTGAGGGTCCGCCTGCCGATGCAGGGGAACCAGGTTCGCGCCCCGGTCTGGGAGGATCCCACATGCCGCGGAGCGGCTGGGCCCGTGAGCCATGGCCGCTGAGCCTGCGCGTCCGGAGCCTATGCTCCGCGACGGGAGAGGCCACAACAGAGGGAGGCCCGCGTACCACAAAAAAAAAAAAAAAAAAAAAAAATTCATGTTCTTCATTTCAAGGAAGGACCAGATTGGAGACTGTAAAAAAAAAAAAAATTAGGGGCAGAGTTGAGATAACTTCAAAAAGGGAATCAACATCCTCTTTATATAAGCCCCTCTGTCCTGAATGTTTTCTCACCCTTCTGGAGACAGTCAACCTTCTATTCCTTCTTCAAGACCCAGATTAAATATTATGTCCCTTTGTACTAACACTGTCTTTGGTTATACTTTTATTGTACACTTACAACATTGTTTTGTAAATATCTCTTTTCAGGTCTGTTTTCCTGGCATTCTGTGAGCTCCTTAAATTCAGGCACTGGGTTTTATTCATTGCTTTGCCTTCAGCACCTAGCACATCAGAAAGCTCAACAAGCACTCCTCGAGTTCAGAGATGTTAGCACACAGACGATTGTCCTGTAGTGCAACGGGGGGCATTGAGGGATAGGCAAGAAACACACTTTTGCCTAATGGGCAGCTTAGTAGATGCAGTCAAAGGCTAGCGACTTCTCTTAGTCCTACTGGCGACCAGGAAACCAAGATCCCTTTTCACAGAGAATCCATTCCCTTCCTACACTGCAGGAGAACTTACTCTCTGAAAAAGAAAAAAAAAAAAAAAAAAAATAAGAAAAGAGGTTATTTAACTGAATATTTGAATGGGTCTCAAACTGCTAAGCACTTTATAGGAATCTGAAAATACAAGTCCTCTGACTTCGCTTCTCCCTCCAGATGATACCCCACCTCTCTTCTCTGCTGAACAGCTGCTTCCGTTTCTTCAGCCCCATCCGTCCGTTGAAATGGTTTTTGCCACGATGACCAGTGGTGACCCTGGCTCTCTATCTAGAGTCTGCGATTCTCTCCTTAGCTGACTTCTCAGGGGTACTTAGTGCTGTGGACCACTGGCCGCCCTTTGAAGCTCTTCCCTTCTTTTATCAAAGCACCTATTTTTGTAACTATTTAAAAAAAACTTGTTGTTTCTTAGAAGCTAGCCTGCCTGACTATTTTAAAGTCTTTGTTAGTTGCCATGTTTCCTTCATGTGAATTTCTCTAAGGGTTTTGGAGGAGAAAGGGGGCATTTCAGTACCTGCATAACCAACACTTCCCATTGTTCACCACTCCACCCAAACCGTTTCCTTGTAGTTCTTCGAGGTGACATTCTCCTTTCCAGCCCCCGAGGTCTTTACACACTCCACCTGACGGTCTCCCTTCCCATCTTTGCCTTCAGATCTCAGCACAAACATCTCTCCTCCTGGGAGCCTTTTCTGGCCGTCTGATCACCTCCATGCCAGGTTAGTTAGCTTTATTACTGTTCTGCCAGGACCAGGTACTTTTCCTTCAAAGCACTTATCCAAGTGTCTAAATGTAAATCTATTTCTGGTGATATGATTAATACCTGCCTTCCCATCGATGGTAAGCTCCATGAGGGCAAGGACCTGGTCTGCTGGCTTATAGTGAGTGCTCAAAAACTGTTGGCTAAATAAGTAATTTTATTATTTCATTGAATTTGTAAAGCAATGCACAGAACTCTGACCTGACAATTCTTAGGGGGCTCCATCCCCCCTTCTTCTGCATTCTTACCTTAACAATAAAGTAAAAACATCTGTCCTTTTGTTTCAGTCTTCACCAAAGGGAGGAGAGCCTGAATTTATCTGGCAAGTTGGAGAAAAGCAACTCTGTTACATACATCTACCTCATCATGGGCCATGCCCTGCTCACAGCCTGCTTGTCAAAAAGTTTGTTGGGGCGAGTGAGCGGTCATGGGTGATTCCAGTTGGTTTGTAATGAGGTGGGTAGATCTGCCTATTTCCAGGCGAAGCCCATTTGTCGACTGGTCTGAGCCATTTCTGCAGTCGAGCTTTATCAATCAGTCTGACATTTTGACTTCCATCTCTCTGACCTTTTAATTTTCTCAGTGAGGCAGTACTTTGGATGCTAAAACTTAGGTGTTAATTTAGCCCTCTAACAAAAATGGCAGGCTTCTTAGGTTTTTTTTTTTCCTTTCCCTGTTATAATTGATGCCCTTGTTTCTTGAGCTGACTAGGTCAGAACAGTTTTTCTCTTTTCTACAAATCGTGGTATAAATCTTACTGAGTTCCTTTTTTCCTTGGAAACTCCTTCCCTAGTCAAGTAGTGGAAGTTTCAATAACTCCTAATGCCATCCCAGAGTCACTGATGAGACGAGTCTTTCACATCTCAGCTGCCTGCCTCACCCCGACTTCTGGTAAGAGAGCTGTGGCTGGCAGATCACGCTCTGAACTCACTAACACTCTCCCCCACCCATGGAAACTGAATGACCTGCGGGTTAGGGGCAATTGACCTGAAGGCAGAGACTCAAAGGAATCAAATTTCTACCTTGCTTGCAGCCTGTGTGGTAGACTGGCACAAAATCAGTGCTCAAAGAAGGTCAGAAAATGATTAACCAGGCCAAACAGAATCCTTCTCAGAGAGAACTGAATCCGAAGCGTAGGCAAGCATCCTCTAGTTGGGAAGGAGGTCCCAAGAAGGGAAGTGCACAGCGAAGCTGGGATCTGATCATCTCTGAGGCTTGGTAAAGGGGGAACACCAGAGGGAGATCGCTGATGTCCTGCTGCTTGTTGCTAGATGGATAACCAGGCTGCTAGAACTGCCTTGGATTCCAAGAGTGCCCGTGCTCCGCATCCAATACCATTGGGAGCCCATGTACACCTTTGTCCTTTGCAGCCAACAAAGCTCATTGAAGACTCTCACAATTCGGGATGCTTTTACTTGTCTCTCCTGAATTCCCTTTCTGTTTCTCCAGCACCCTCGAGGAAACTTCTACAAGGTATTCCTTAGCACAAAACAAGAGCGTGTCTCTGTTTCCTACCGAGCAACTCTATCCACAGTCTCGGTTTACTCCCAACTTCACCCATGACCTTGTTGGCCACAGGAGCCCATGTACTCGATGTGGTGGAATAGAGCAAATGGCGTGGGGCAGAGGTGGCAGACGCACAGCTCGCAGGCTGATCCAGGCCCTTCCAAGGTGCCTGGTTTGGTTCACACATATTTGTAAGAAAATTTTTTGAATTCATTTCTCACATTTAAAAAGATGGAGACTCCCCATAAAAATCCAGATTCCTAGATTCCCTGAAAAATTTGAACAACCCTCCTCCACAGCACTGGGCCTCCTTTCCCTGAGTGCAGTCATTGGTCAGAGCTGAGTAATGGCCACCCCTTCCGTTGAATACACCCTTAGCTCTAGTTCATCCCTGACCTGCCACCATCACTTATGTGCCTCTCTGATCCCTGTTGTCACTGGACTTTGAACTCACCGACAGAGAAAGGATGAGGGAGCAGATAGATGAGGAAAAGAAGCAGTGATCTCTTAAGCCAAGGCAAGAAAGAGAATTAAGGAAGGGATGCAGCCAAGAGAGGATATAACAAGTGCTGCTAAGGGTGGGAACCCAGCAGTGCCATTGAATTTGATTAGGAGGGGGTCACTGATGGTTTCCATGAGTCCAGAAGCCAGATGGCAAGAGGATAAAGAAGCTGATGGTGGTCAAGTTGGATATTGGAAATTCAAAGAACTGAGCCATGAAGTGCAGAAGAGAGATACGACAGTTTCAGAAATATTAAATAATGACCATTGCTAATGTCTTCAGAATTTCAGAGACTTACAAAAACTTCAAACAAAGAAGGGTAAGCCTATTATATAAGGGAAAACTAGATATTGTCCCCAAAGGAGGTGATATTTATTTATGGAAAATACATAAGTTGGGATGGAGAGTACTGATTACCTCACGGGGATGGTTAGTCTTCTAGAGCTAGAGAGAGGTTGTCTGTCTCCTCTGAGATTTGTAAGCTCCTGTGGCATTTTGTCCGTGTTTTAGTTTTCCTATCAAGATGGAGGGACTCTGAAAAAGTTTTGATTCCCAACTGGTAGCAGCACTTCCTTTTAAAAAATGTCCCCGTGATCATTTTTTTGGTTGAATATTATCCTGTGGCCTGTTTCATTTTCTCAGTGCTCTTCAGAATATCTCATATGAAATAAGCACCTTGGATTTACGTGAAGAAATCTGCTTTACAGAAAATACTGTGTAATAGCCATTAAACGTTATTTGGTCTGTCTGCATATAATCACTATGAATTATGACTTCTGTTTACAAATCCATGTGCCTCAACCCACAACTGCTGAGACTTTATTCATTCAAGACCTTAAAGTGGACTTGGTTTGTGTTCTGCTTCCTTACCATCCTGGGAGTCTTACTAATGCACCCACTTCTGTCTTCCTCAAGCTCCCAGACTAGACATATCTGCTTTTGAGTAAATACTTAAGTATTCACTAGGGCTAGACCTTCTCAGGCAGCTCTGACCAGCTCCTGATGGAGGCTAAGAAAATTCTTTCAGATTCATTCACGTGAAATATCACCTCTTCTTTCTTTTGTGGCCTCAGGCTGCTTGCTTCCTGCCTTGTTGAAATCCATAAGTTATCAGGTAATTTTTGCTTCTCTGGCTTGATCTTTACCTGAAGCACCCGAATGCCTGAATTCCCTTCTGGGTTCAGCAGGGGAAGAGGGCTTGGCTCCTTTCACTGGTGGCCGGCATCTTGTTTCTACTCCCAACTCTCATGTTTTCTCGACCCTTTCTTGCTGGTCAGCTCCTTCTCCCAGCATTGACTCCCTTCCCTGTGGCAACTCCCACAATGCACTACTGGGAGTTTCTCTGTTTCCAGTTTGCTGATGGGGAAGGTTTCAATTACACCTCAGCTGGTTCATCCTCTTTAATTTCTACTTCTACTGCCTGCTCTCTTCACCTATACCTCTAACTATTAGTCACCTACGTGGAAGGAAGATATTGAAAATATCCTTCTGGGTTGACCCAATTGTATGGTTCTTTTCAATGACAATGACCTATCTGAAAGGAAAATTAAAGTCTGAGGGCAGTGAGAGATTTATAGTATCCACAGCATCAATGGTCTTTGGAGCTGGAAAGATCTTGGAGAGAATTTAATCCAAACTATTTATTTTCCAGATGAGGCTTGGGGAAGAGATGTGATTTACTCAGGATCATTTTATTAGCTAATGTCAGATACCTTGTCTTCCTACACAAGACCATTTCCACCCCAGAGTATTTACTGACACCATGGTTATACCTATGTAGTCATACCTACATATAACCTAGTCATGTGTGTATGTGTGTGTGTGTGTGTGTGTGTGTGTGTGTGTGTGTGTGTGTGTGTGTACACCTGAAGAATGTTTCCCAAACCTGTCAGAATCTTATGCAATGCCTTAAAAAAAAACGACAGTAGCATAGACCCGTATCAGACACCCTGAAACAGAATCTCTGAGGCTGGGCCCAGGAACCCAAGGTCTGGCCTGGGAATGCTATTTTATATAATTCTCTTGCCCTCCCCCCCCTCTTTTTTTCTCTCCCATCAGGCACTGCATTTTCTAAGACTGGCTGTTACCTGTGTGAAAGGGACGCCAGGTAGGCTCACCACACTACGTTGTCATGGCAGGAACCAGAAACCCGGGGGACAGGGGTGTGCATGTAGCAGCAGCCCGCTTGTGGCTCTGAGCACCAGGCCCTGTGCCTTTAAGCAGAGCTCGGCAAGCTTAGAGAGCGGCTCTGTTTGCTTGTCCATGTGGAGGCGGTCACCAGCCTGTGAACAGTACCTGGAGCCGTGGGCGTTCTCAGGGGAAGCTGCCACATGAGTCAGGCCTGCAGAGGAGTGTGGTGCAGAGTTCTTGACACGCTCAGCGATGATTCAGGGGCCCAGCTGAGACCTCGGTGTGCCAGGCTGACCAAGTAACCCGCTCTACCTGCCCGGAGTTAGCCCTGTCTGGGTGGTAGAGAGTCGTCCTGACTCGGACAACCACATCATCACCACCAGCGGTCAGAAAGATGGACAGGAAACCATTCTCCCGGCAGCAGCCATGGCACGTGGGCACAAGGAGAGCCGGGGAATTGTGGGTTCAAATGGTCTGGGGTGACCAGCTCCCCGTGAATGAGCATATTCAGTAAGGCATTAGTGCTAGAAAGACCACGAATTCACCGGGTGTATCCACAGGGGTTGCTCATCAGTGTGATACACGGGTGAGGGATATAAATCCCTTCACGTGTTTAGGGATTGAGAGTCTCCTCTGTGGTCAAGGCCTTGGAACAGCCCTATGTGAAAGCAGTGAGAATGACCCAGTGACCTTGGGGCTGCCTCCCAGCCCTGCTCTGAACTGCAGACACATCTGCAGCAGTTCAAGTGCTCTTTATTCTTGATCCTCAGGAGGTGAACTATTGGCCTCCTTTTCCCTGCAGATACCAGGGTGGGGCAGAGCTCGTAAATATTCATCCTCTTCTCATCTCATGGCTCTGATGGCCCCCAAAGCCTTGCTGTCTTGCAGGCCAACCGGAGGCTGAGGAATAATAGAAGGAACCGTGTGTCACTCAGATTGTTCTGGCATCACTTCCCCTCGAAGTTGGGAGAGGACCTGGGCTATCTCCCACCCCCGAATCACTTCGAAACCAGAAGTCACAGAGCAGAGGGTGGATTTCACATTTAGGTGTCAATGAGCAGATGCGGCCAGAACCATCACGTCTTTCCAGGGAGATAAGGGGATGCAGGGCAAGTGATCTGTAAGTGGTTTTATTTGTTTGTTTTTACCTTGAATCCTTCAAGCATTCTTGTTGGAGAGCGAGTCCTGGGAGAACAGCTTCCCTGAGTGGCTGGTCCATGTTGAAGGGGCATGGCGAGCACCGTGGGGGAGCTACAGCGGCCAGGAAGTAACATGACCCCTTGGCGATGCTCCATGTCAGTACCCAGGCACAGGTGGGAGCAGCGAACGTGTAACCTTGAGTGACGAGGAACCGCGACCCATGATGGCTGGGTCATGTAGACAGGGGCTGGGGTTATTGCCAGAAACAAGGGGCAATGCAGGAGAAGTTCTCTCCTCAGAAACCACAGTATGGTTAGTGCACCCGGAGATCAGAGCTGGAGGCAAGATAGCTCTCGGGACCTTGGTACTTGGAGGTGGTCGAATTTGTGCTCTGCCGCTGAAGCGACTTGGCCAACTCTTTGGTTCCTGCTGCTCTCTGTATGCATGCTTTAGCTTTTCCTCCCACCGCCCTCGACCTAATATAACCCCTCTATGCTATGTCTTCTGTTTGATCATGTTTCTACTTCCTCACACTTTGGGCTGGCTCTTAACTTCAGCTGGCTCAAGGCTATTCATCTGCATCTCAGCCCCTGTGGCAAACAGCCTGAGACTCTGTGTATTTCCCCATTCAAAGTCCTGTCAGTGAGGATCTGATTGGCCCAGCGGATCCCTGTTTGAACTCAGCTCTTTACAATAGGTCATGAAATAAGCCTGGATAGGCAGCCCTGACACAGGTATCTACTTCCATCCAATCAGATCAGGACAGAGGTAATAGGGCCACATCTGGGGCTTCCATTTCGGCACAGGCTATGGTAGGACACTGTCCCTTAGAAAAGGGCCATGGGTGTGATCTAACCATGTTTTTCAACAGGCAGCCAAGACTTAAAAAGCTCCCAGTTAAGGGAAAAAGCAACAGCTCCAATCTCCGGCAAATGCCACATATTTGGATATTGTTACTAGGCCCTTAAAATACAGAAAGAAATTTGAAGTCACCTTGATAAACTATACACGGGATAAAATATAATGTTGCTGGAACCAATGCCAAATACCAAATTTTGGGGTAAAGCAAATTATACACATATGCAAAAATGGTGGAGAAGGGGAGAGATGGGGAGAAGGGAGGCTTGGAAATCCAAGCAGGCATGAAATACAGAGAAGATCTGGGGGTCATGGTGAAACACAAGCACTGTTGAATATGTACAGTAATGTGGAGTTAGAATATAATGTATAGGATTCAATAGAATTTCTTGTAGTGTTCTCAGCATTGGCTAAATCCTTATTACATTTAGTTTGTTTCCATATTTTTTAATAAAAGAAGAAGAAAGGAAAAACAAAAGGTGCTGGAGAAGATTGGGGGCTGCAAGGTGAAAAGAAAGAAAGGAAGGGATGTAAAACAAATAGTTGGATCCTTTAGTTTGGGAATAAAAAAAAACAGGCGAAGGATTGACTTTTCAAATTCAGCCTCAAAAGCTAAGGCAGCAGATGTGTGGACTATCCTTTTATTCCAATGCCACAATTAAAATCAGAGGGAAAAATGGGGAGGCGAAAACTATCGGCAGGTTGATTGCCAAGCAACTGATCGAATGGCAAAGGGCCGAGCCAATTCACTTTTCTTAACAACAAAATAATTGGACTGTGTCTGAACTATGTGAAATTATCTCCATTTTACAGACACCAAATGAGTTTGATTTTTCAGTAATCAATGCACTGCTCAGCACTAGCATGTCATATCAGCCAAAATAGATGATTTGACTCCAGAAATGTCAATTCAGTGGCACCCTGTTAACATACTCTTAGGCTTTGTAAGAGAATGAGCTCCAGAACCAGAACTTTAGTTACTGCTTTACCCAGAGAGAGAGCAGACGTGAAAGCCACTCAGCTTCCTCTTGGAGAGTGCAGTGGCTAGAAGACAGGACATAGCTTGTCCTTTTCCCCCTCACTGGACTGTAGTAGATTCATCCAGTCATTCAAAGGTAGGCTGCAATACAGTTCTGACACCAACCACCCAGGGTTAGCACAGACTTTACAGGGAAAGGGCACTGTCCTCCAAAGACTTCTTTCCCTTCTGACACCAGCCACATGTCACAGGCCACCCACATTTCTGAACAACTGGTTACAACTTTGGGGATTCCCATGAGCCGTTCAGATTTGATAATTCAATAGAACAACTCACAGAACTCAGGAAAGTGCTCTACTTACAGTTTTAGTACCAAGGATACAAATCTGGACCAGTGAAAAGAAGACACCCATAGAGTGAGGCCTGGGAGGATCCCAAATGCAGAGCTTCTGTGTCCTCTCCATGTAGAATCAGGATGTATCCAGGATGTATTCTGGTACATTGATATGTTCACCAACCAGGAAGCCCATCTGAGCTTGGTGTCCAGAGTTTTTATTGGGGTTTCATTATGTAGGCACAATGATTGGATCATTGGCCACTTGTCTGAATTCACTCTTCAGCCTCCATCCTTCCCTTGGAGGTCGAGAGGTTGGGCTGATGTCAGGTGGTTCAAAGCTCCAACCTCGAGTTATGTGACTGGTCTTTCTGGCATGGCCAGCCTCCATCCTGACATGACCTAGTGGCCCACCATGGGTCACCTCACCAGCATAAACTCAGGTGCGGTCTTAGGGGCCACTGTCTTCTGGTGAGACTGGACACTCCCAAATTGCTGTGGCTTCTGCCACTTCCCATGGGGAGAAAAATAAAGTTTAGGTGGTATTTCTGCTTCCTAACCTGCATCCCAGTGGCTTGCCCTTTCACCTCCATCCTTCCCCTTCTCCTACCAGGCTTCCCCCCAGCTCTCACTTCAGGCACCCAGAGCTCCAAGATGGGGAGGTAGCTCCTTCCTCCTGTCCTGATCACTTTTTTTTTTTGGATTCATATTATCTATGTCCCAGGAAAAATGACAGTGGAATAGTTATCCTATCAATAGTCCCCCAAAGAAATTGTTGCTCTTTGGTGTACTTCTCAAGGTCTGGGTTGGGCTGCTTGGTCTGCACTTACGTTCATTATTATCACAATCATCACCATCACCATCGTCATCATCATAATCATCCTCTACCTCCTACTCCTCCACAACCATCCAAGACCAGTGCCCTACAAGGACCTGTAGGAAGCAGCCTTCTGTGTTTTTACCCAGATAGCAAACCAAGCTCTGGGGAGGGAAGTAGAAAACAGACCAGCAGGCACAGCAGGCAATAAGCCTGAGCTGGGAGGTTGGAGGAGGAGAGAGAAGGCAGGAAGGACGTGAAACATCAGTCTTCCTGCAGACAGCTGGCGAGGCCAGGCCGGCTGTTGGCCAGAACACACCAGAACATGGCCACCTGGGGGACAGGTCTGCTGGGGCAGTCAAAGCCAATTGCTTGAAAACAGAATTATAGAGGTAGTATGGCAGTGAGAGTAATGGTGCTGGCCCTGCCCTCTTGCCTCCCCAGACACAGGAAGAGCACGGAGCCAGGACAACGCCGAGCTCACAGGGCAGGTGGCCACACAGGACACTTGCACCAGTTACTGTGTTCTCTGGGGTCAAGTTGGTCATCATGGAGACAGAGGGAGACTCCCCATTCTCCTTTTAGCTTCCAGACCTGCAGTCTAGCATGGTGCTTTGGAGCCAGGTAGACTTAGGTTTGATTCCTGGCTCTGCTGATTGCTAGCTGTGTGATGTTGGGTGTGTGGCCTGGCTTACACTGAGCCTTGTTTACCGTGTGTCATGCTATCTTCCTCCTATTGTGTAGTGATGGTTAGATGAGATGATATCCACAAAAGCTCTATGATACCCAGCGCATTTAGCCTGTCGCCCTTCCTTTCTCTCTTGTCCTCGGGTCCCTGGTTCCACCGTCCTCCGCACAGCGTGCTGCACCTGCAGACTTGGCAGAAGCTCCTGCTCCACTTCTTGCTGGGCTGGGATGATTCAGGATCCCCCACCGCCCAACAGAGTTGGCTCCTGAGGGGGAACGGCGCTGAAGGAGAGCTTCTCATTTCCCCCTTGACTCAGCCTGCGGACTTTGCTGGAATAAAAGGAGGTTGGCATTTATGTGCTGATTTCAGGGACACCAGAAGGGCCTTTCCTTTGCTCCCCTCACTGCTCCACTCCCAACCAAAAAAACCCCCAGAAAACTCTCTCCTCTACGTTGCCTGCTGAAATTCAACGAATGGGATTTTGTTCTTTTAGTTAAGTCGTTTAAATGCAAATTTTCTTAGAAAGCCTGAAATGTGTCTGTCTGTATGAATGAATGAGTCTCATTCTCTCCTCTGAGGTCCTGTGTGAGGGATGGCCTGAGGCCATCACTGAGGAGGGAAAGCAGCCCAGACTCTACTTAACCTACTTCACAGTTTTGCTTTGAGCCCATTTCAACAGAGGGTGCAAGACCGGTTTCTCATCAAATCCACAAAACTCATTTTCTCAGCCTTGGAGTTTTTTCCTGCCCCACCCTCAGCCCCACCCCACCACCTCCCCACCTCCTCCCCACCTCTGTACTCCACTGTGGCAGGAAGGAAAGATGGGATGTTTGTTGAGGGTCTATTGTGTGTCTGGATGGGGATGACATATGTCATCTCATTTAAACCTCATGCAATCCTGGCAGCAGGCATTAATCGTCTGACTAGATGAAGAGAAGAAACAAATGGCAGAAGAGTTGGTAAATTATCCAAAGACCCCAAACCCGTGAGTGGACCAGCTGGGATTTGGACCCAGGTTGGTCTTACTCTAAAGAGTATTCATAAAGTGGTAGTAACTGCTTCCACTTCCTTCTTGATCCTATCGCTCACCTTCTAGTTCTAATTTATTAAATTTAATATATGAATTACGAAATATAAGTTTCTAAAAAGAGGATGATACATTTCCATCACAAAATCCTAGACTGTTAAAGACATTTTATTGTGAAAACACTCAAACATCCACAAAAGGTAAGGAGTAGGATTGCAAACCCCCTACCAACGTAGTCTGTTCTTACTACAACAGATAAAAGCAGGTTAACAGCCAGGTGATATGAAAAGCATAGGGAGAGGCAGAGCCTTTCAGCTATTCCTTTCCTACAGACACCTGCCCTAGCACAAGCTCTGTTATGTTGTTCATGGGTGACAAGGATCACTAATCCTTACTGAGAGTTTACTAAGCAGCTGACGTGCTTTGTGCTTCACGAATGGTAACCAGTGTAATGCTCCCAACCTCTCAATTGCCACCGACTCATTTTGCAGAGTTGGGTGCTAAGTCCAGAGATGTTCATTTCTTGCCCAAGGCCATGTGGCTGGTGGCCAGGGACAGAGCTGGGGCAGGAACCCAGGCCACCAGGCTCCAGAGGTCATGCTTTACACCCTGGACTTGGCTCCCTCGGTTCCTCCCTGACTCGATTTATATTGCAAGACAAAATCCGCAAGCACTATATTCTCCACCTTTGGTCTGTTCCCAGTGCCATGCTCATTTACTCCTTTTTCTTACATCAAATGCAAACCTTTTAGAATTATCATTTGGAAATTCCACAACATTCGCCCCAAGAGCAGGGGGCCAGGACTTTGAGCTTTCAGGCCAAACACTGTTCACCCTTCTCCCAACTACCTCTTTCAGCTAAGCTTCCCTAGATGATCTGCAGGAACGGGGCATCTATAGCCAGCCTCCCCCGCCACCCATCTCACCACACCCTCGTTTTTAAGCAGAATTGAGATTCTCTTTCTTTGTGAAGTCACCAAATCAATTCCAGTTTATTAACTGAGACCCAGCAGAGTCTGAGGTGCCAAAAGCTAAACTGGGGTTTAGCCAAACCTAATGAGAGAAGCGTGGGGAGAGGCACCAGAACGGGAGAGGCTGGCTCAGCCCTTGCACACGAAGGAATTAGGACACAAGAGGACTTGTGCCCTGCTGAGTCTCTTTCTAACAAAACTGTGTCTCATAGCCACGTGGTAATAGTACAGCTGACGTTTGGAGTTGAAAACAAAACCTAGTCCCTGGAAGCCTGAGCACTGCCACCTGCTCTGTCCCAGGACTACAGCCAGAGGAGGGAGCATCGGGGGACCCTGTAACAGAAAAGAGGGTGAGAGAGAACCAAGGTGATGGGGGAGTCTTCAGAGAGGCATGGTGGCATGTGTGTGCGTGGGACACCCCTGTGCCTGGCTCTGTGCTAATGCCTCATACCCATCACCTGGCAGCCCCAAGAGGTGGCCCTTGCTCCCTCGCAACTGATGAGTGGGGACCACGGGCTCAGGAGTGTGGTCTCAGGACCAAAGGGCATGCCTTTCCATCTGAGCCCTGCCCCTCTCCAGCCGTGTGACGTCAGACAAGTCACATAATCTGTCTGGGCCTCAGTTTCCTCATCTACACATTGGGGACAAAAACAGTTCTTATTTCACAGGGTTGTTGCAAGGTTTTAGGGGTTGGTACATGCAAAACGCTTAGAACAGTACTCAGGACCTAGAAAGCACCACACACATAGTCGATAGCAGAGAGGAAAGCCTTGGGGTTGGCGTCAAGCCGCCAGTATGCACATCCTGTGGTGCTGCTCTTATGGCTGGGACCTTCGGCTAGAAAGTCAGACCCTCTTGGTCTCAGTTTCCTCTTTTGTAAAAGGTGGATAACAGTAATCATAGCGGGGGGTTGTCAAGAGGTTGAAAGGAATTCACATTACAGAGCTCTTCGAAGGAACACACCTGGCACCAGTGAGCACTCAGTATAATGATTATTTTGCTCCGTAGCACGTTGACATTGTACAAGGCGGTCACCTGTCAAGGAGGCAATGAGGTGACTTGTGATACCTGTGATTTTGTTCCTTGATGACAGAATATGAAATTGGAGCCAGAAAACGCTTCTATTTCTCTCTTCACATATCGGCCAGAATTCCCAAATTCCGGTTATTTTCAAAAGCTACAGTTTCACTCACCAGCTCCTGATCCAAGACCTTCCCCCAGGGACCCCTCCCACCCGAGTCCCACACACCCGAGTTCTCCGCGTCAGAGACCCACCCACGCAAAGCCCTTTGTACCCGGCTCACGGGTTTCTGTCTCCTGACCGAGTCTGTGCGTTATAGCCATAATTGCTTCACAAGTTATATGGCTCATAAAACAGAACAGCATATTGAAGGGGAAATTAGACGACAAATAAGCTGGTTTTCATCACATCTTGCAAGGGTGCTGGAGTTGTTCCATGTGATTTGATTCCAGCTCAAAAATTGCGGTAGGGCTTAGGTAAAGGCCACTATTTACCTAGTTACCTAATCGTACCCAAGGTACGATTGACCTCTCCTATTGTTCTGGGCGTTTTCCGATGATCTCAGAGCCATGGGCTTTCTGTAAATGTGTTGTCTATTAGCTCCTCCCCTTGTAGTGCTACTAAAAGTACACAAGGATCATGAGATTTGGGGATTTGCCTACCCGGGGGCCACAGAGCATAGCACAGGGGATTTTGGAGAACTGGGCCACATAGAGGGGGAGGGCTCCGGGTGCGCCTGCTTGATCCTCTCTGTGTAGCACTGGATGGTGTAGACGGGCTGGTGAGAACTGCAGAGCTGCAGAGAAAGAAACAGATCAGTGAGGTGTCATCAGGAAAGGGTCAGGTGGATTTAGTGACAGCCTGGATCTAGGGTAAGAGGTGAAATTCAAAGAAAATCCCCTCTTTGAGCCTGGAATAAGAGGAAGATTGTTGTGATGGAAAGGTCAGGAAGAATCAAGGGTTTAGAAAGAAGAGAAGTCCCCTATTTATTGGACACTGAGAGAGAAAAGTGTAAAATATGTTTTTGCTTTCAAAGAACCTACATTTTTCCTGGAGAAAAAAGACACAAATACACAAAAACCTGAATTGATATAGAGATCTGTCCGGGGCATGAAGAAGGATGTTTCATGACAGTATAGCATTAATTTTGGTGTATAATGGTTGATGTAGAGAATAGCTATTGGAAGGTCACTTATGGTCTGGAGGACAGAGAAGGCTGTAGATAGAAAGGGCCAACTGAGCTGCTTTGGAAGCATTGGCGGGAATTGCAAAGGTGCAGAGGACAGGCAAGATGGCGTCTGCAAGAATATGGAGGCTTAGAGGCCAGAGGCAGGGCGAGTGTTGGAAAGTGGAGTCCTAAAGTGTGAGTAGCTTGGGGTAAAGCTAGAAAGGCAGATCAATGTGAAGGGCCTGGAAAGCAGGCTGAAGGGTTCATTGCAATATAGAATCATGAACTTTATGCTAAAATATGCAAGCACATTGAGCCTCCCACTGGTCGTGTGACTTTTCCCCACTGCCTTTGACTCCGTTTTTCCAGTTACTGGCGGGGGCGCGGTTTAGGCTGGTCAGGCACGGTGCACTCATGGTGCAGGACCATGAATGGTTCAGCACACTAGTGCTTTTAGCTGCAGAGAAGAACCCTTCAAATCACAGCTCTCGGAGATGGATTAATCACCATTATCCTGCCACATGAATATATGACTTTATTTTTCAGAGTAAGGAAGAGTGCTGATGGCAAGGCTTTCATCATTTATACCTTTAATAGGTACTGAGTAACTTGTACGTGTGAGGCACCAGGCTGGGCATTGGGGATGCTAGCGTGAATAAGACAGAGTCTGATGGGGGAGACACACAATTAAAAGATAATTAGAGCCAGATGTGTAAGTAACGGGACTGCTGACTGCATGAGGGATGTATGTGGGGGGAGGGGCAAACTCAGGCACCTGATCCAGCCCCAGGGATTGGAGAAGGTTACCTAGAGCTGCTGTTGTCTAAGCTAAGTCTTTAAGGATAAGCAGAAGATGCCAGGCAAGGGAGCGAGCGGACGGGAGGGAGAGAACATTCTAGGCTGAAGGCAGAACATAAGCAAAGCCACAGAATGTGTAATAGAAACAAGAGAGTGGGTTCTGAAGTCCAGTTACCTGGGTTGAAAGGTCATGTCTGCCACTTAGGAGCTATACAAGTTTGGGCAAGTTACTTACCCTTTTTCTGACTCAATGTCCTTGTGTATAAATGAGAGTAACGATTAGTACCTACCAGATAGGGTTATTGTGCGGACTAGATGATATAAGGCATGTGAAGAGGCTAGCATAGAGCCCAGGACACAGTAAGCACTGGATGATCGCAATGACGGTTATGAGGATGGTGACCACCAGTGGTTCAGTGTTCCTGGAAAAGCAGTGGAAGACAAGGTTTGGTGAGCAATGAGGCCAGAGACGTCGGCGATAATAAACAGCCTCCCTACTGATATTTTAGTCTACAGGCCCATGGGAATTTTTAAAGGGTTTTAAGTGTGGGGATAAGATGACCTGATTTGTGATTTAGGTAGATTCTTCAGGGCTCTGTGTAGTGAGATGATTGGAGGAGGACAAGCCTGGAGGCAGGACGTTCTGTTAGTGGCCTTGCAGAGGTCCAGGTGGAGACAATCAGGGCCTACGTAAGGCAGAGAAATGGAAAGGAAGGGGCGCGTTTGAGAACTCTAGGTGGTAAATGTGACAGGAGTTGATGAAGGAGAAGAAAGAACCGAGGACATTCCCGGGGCTTCTAATCTGGGAGACGAGATGAATAGCGGTCCATCTACTGAGACGGAGAACATGTAAATGCAGCTTGTGTCGGAAGGACAAAGCTGAGATCCTTCAGAAGAGCCGAATGTGAGGGATCTGTGGGCAGCCAGGTGGAGAGGCCCAGCAGACCGTCGTTTGTATAACGTGAAACGTATCAGAAGGTCCCAGCTAGAAACACAGATTAGCATGCTGCCAGCATAATGGTGATTGTGGAACTATCTGAGTCAATGAGATTGCCCAGGGAAAGAATGTAGGGTGAGAAAAGAAGAGGATCTAGGACAGAGTCCTGGGAAACACCACTATTTAAGGGGCATGAGAGGAAAAGCAGCCTTTAAAGCCAAGAAGGACAGATGGGAGAGGCTGAAGGAGAAACAAGAGGCAGCGATGTGATGGAAACTAAGAGAGTGGAAAGTGTGAGGGGGAAGAAAGAGATCCACCACCTTAAATGCCACGTGGAGACCAACCAGGTAGGACCGAGAAAGGGGCCAACTGGCTTGGCAAGTAGCCGGGCAAGGAGGGGAGGAAAGGAATGTGAGCTGAGGAAGTAGAGACAGAGGGTGTTGACTGTTTGAGATATTTTGGTGAGAACAAAAGAAAGAGAAGTAGCTCAAGGAAGGGGAAAAAAAAGAGTTAGAGGCTGCTTCATTGTTTTTTCTTCTAGTGGGAAACAGTGAAGAAAGTTTATGTCTGGCAGGAGGGAACTTACGTAGGGGAAGAAGTTGTAAAGGCAAGAGAAAAAGAAGGTACTGATGGATCCAAGCCCAAAAGGAGATGGGTGGACAGGATCCTGAGAGCTCAAGAGGAAAGAGGTTGGCCTAGGTGAAACGGGAGCAAAACAAAGAAAAACATCATCTTTTCCATCTTTTGTGAGACTCTAGGGAAGAAGGTAAGTGGATGAAAGTTTTTGTAGGTGGCGACAAGCTTAAAGTTTGCCCATAACAGTCTCAGGCTTTTAAAAGATGGAGAAGTGAAGGCCATATGCTGCACGCGAGGGGTTCAGGAGATTGTTAAACCTTTCCGGAGAGTGTGAAGAAGTGGAAATTCTACTAAAAGGATGCTGAGCAAGGACAAGAGAAAGACTGGCCGTGGATTTGTGGCAGCAGACAAGTAAATGGTGGGGCAATACTTTTCCTCCCTCATATAACGAGTTGAGAATAGGGAAAGAAGGGCAGGTTGCAGTATTCACTCAGGGTTGGAGCTTTGCCACGAAGGCCCAGTTAAAGTCCAGAAAGGCAAGGCAACTGGGGATGCTAGAGATGGATGGTAGTTTCAAAGAACGAGACTGAAAACAGGCTCAGGAAGTGAGCAATACTCCTTCTGTCTCCTTGTTTATCCCAAGGAAGCTCAAGGGAAAGAAATAACCTCAGAAGAAATTACGCGTGTCTTATAATCATTATTATTTAACAGATGAGATCCCATTTTCATTTCTGCTCCAATTCACAATTATGAAAAACAATGTATTTAACTTCAAATGTCACCTTGTCCTTGTCTTGGGGTTATGCATCAGCTTAAAGTTTTGGGAACTCCAGAACCCTTAGATACACCCTCTCCTCTCCCATCCATAGCAATCAGGCATTTCCCCAGCAACCTGGGTGGGGGATGGGCGGCGTGGTCTTCTATCAAAGGGAGGAGGGAGGGAACATTGACCCAGACCTGCTGAGGGGAGGCCACCCAGCTCTCCATAGCAATAACAGAAGAAAGGCCAGGAAATCACTTAACAAACAAGCATTTGGAACTTGTGGTAGAGAATGAACCCCGTTACCATCACCACCCAGCCATCCCCCCACAAAATAAATTAAGAGTAGGGCAAGAGAGTTAAGGAGATTATTTTTAAAAAGAAATAGGTTGGGCTGTGGTCTAAGAGAAGTCAATTGATTGGGTGGAAAGTTAAGAATATAGCGAATGAGGTTGTGGTGCTACCTCATTGACTCGGAAGAATCATCTGTTTTGGTTGTTGATGGTGGCAGCCAAAGGGCAATAATTATTTTCTCTCCCTGGTTTGGGGCACCGCCTCAGTATAATCGATAGAGGAAGAACTTACTCCACTCTGGAGGTACCACTGCCATTTTCTCGGGAGGCCAAGATGCTCCGAGAACTTGCCTTCTGATTCCTCTGGCGAATGTTCTGGAAAGACCTCTCATACTCGTCCACTACAATATAAAAAGCTCCTTGAGATGGTCTGTCCATTTATTAGCCACAGAGACATGCACATAGCTCGGGTATCATCCTAACTTTGAACAGAAGTGAATTAAAGTTTGTATAAATAAATTGTGAAAAATAAAATTGGTGTTTGTACAGTATATTATGGCTCATGAAGAATTCCTCTCGTTTCCATATTTGATCTTCTCAAAAACTCTTTGTAGTCGGTTGTTATTCTGAGTAAAAAACAACCCCTAAGCTTGAAATGTTACTTAGCTTGAAAATATACTTTTTAATCAAATTAATTCAATTGAATTTCTCTACTGCTTTCCTCCGTATTTCCAAGTCATTTTCATTTCACTCCCCTCCTCCTAAAACCTTCAATAGATTTCTAGAATTAAATAAAATCTCTCATTCGATGCCCGCCGTGCTTAGATTCAAATCATTCTTCCAACAGTATCTCCTCATCTCATCTCCTTGGAAGCATATCTCTTTGTTCTCTCTCTTCTCCCTCCACCAATCCCATCCTTGCCTTCCTCTTCTCCTGGGTTCTCTGCTTTTAACAAGGCTTGATCCTAAACTTTGACCAGTTCTTAAAGGCTTCGCTTAGTCACCACCTCCTTAATGAAATCATTCTTGCCAACACACTCACATTCAGGTGTGTTCCCTTCCTTTTCAAGGTTCCCAACATATGTGAAATTTTTGTTTCAAAAACTATGTCAGAATGGTGTCGAAGATATTTAGTGAAGTGTCTTATTAGATTATAACTTCTTCAAAGCTGTGGTTTTCTTCTTTTTAGTGCAAAACCTAGATCAAGCATTTTTTCCACTGTGAATTCTTTTCCACGGGCACTTCATAATTCCCTTCTCTCTCTCTCTACCACATACTTTTAATATACTTTAAGCAGATGGGCTTATCACATTGTATTGAAATGTTTGGTTTTGATGTTTATCTTCCCTATTAAGCGGTAAGCAACTTGAAAGAGCACAGCATAGTGGTTAAGCGGCCAGACTGCCTGGGTCTAAATCCCAGCTCTGTTATTCACCAGCAGTGTGACACTGGACAAGTTACTTAACCTTTCCGTGCTTCAGTTTTCTTATCCCTAAAATGGAGATAACAGTAGTACTTACCTCACAGAGTTGCAAGGATTAAATGAATTAACACAGTGAAATGCTGATCAGAGCGTAAGCCATTGTAATTATTGTACTTTACTGTCCTTTGTATTTTTATTGACAAGAACAATGCTTAAACTAAACAGGCACACGGCAGGTGTCTGTTGAATAAATAAATGAATAAATGAGGGAAAATGTAGATGATGGTTCTTTCTTACAGATTCTAAAGTCATAGGTAGGCTGCCCCACAGCAATTAACATGAGGTTTATAATAGGTGATCAATAAATATACGTGGGGCATGTTTTATAAATATTAATCCAGTGACTGGCAGATTGAGAAAGATAAATATACTAAATTACACAATGCATCAGGCTCATATCAAATAAATGGTCACACAGGATTTTACATTAAGGTTGTGATATACATTCCCCTTTTGTTTTATTTATTTACTTTGGCTGCGTTGGGTCTTCTCTGCTGCGCGTGGGCTTTCTCTAGTTGCGGCGAGCGGGGGCAGTATACTCTTCGTTGCGGTGCACGGGCTTCTCATTGCGGTGGCTTCTCTTGTTACAGAGCACGGGCTGTAGGTGCTCGGGCTTCAGTAGTTGTAGCACGCGGGCTCAGTAGTGGCGGCCCGCAGGCTTAGTTGCTCTGCGGCATGTAGGATCTTCCTGGGCCAGGGCTCGAACCCGTGCCCCCTGTACTGGCAGGCGGATTCTTAATCACTGCGCCACTAGGGAACTCCTTTCCTTTTGTTTTACAGTTCCCAGTTGAGAAGATTTTTTAACTTGCGTGGCTGGTTTTAGCCAACCTATAGCTCTCTAACAAAGTGGGGGAAATCTACAAGGTAAATATCAGCCCAGATCACAGTGGCAGCCAGGAAGGGGAGCTGAAGATGGACACTGAGCTTCTGTGGCCCCCACGGGGCGGGTGTGGACCCCCGACCCGCCTGGGGAAGGCGTAGGGGGACTTGTAGCTGATCTGGCCCTTCTGCCCTCTGCACCTTGGAGGAAGGCTCCCACCACACTGAGGCTTTCGGTAGAAAGAATGAATTAACTGAGGATTTCGAAAAAGGAGATTTTTTTTTTTTTTTAAAAAGCCCTTTTGGCAGATTAATCAGGCAGGTACGGGACTATTTCACAGTCCAGCAAACATGCACGCGCATGTCAGCGAGCATACTGCAAAAAACCAGGGGACCTGTTTGTTCAGCTGGAAATGCTTACACTGGCTGCTTCCCCTCCCTCCCGGCTTTGTCACTCAACTTTCCTAATTCTGTGCTGGAGAGTTTTTTTTTTTTTCCTCCTCTCTGCTTTTTAAAGTAACATCGGTGGAGCAGCTAATGAGGCGGTGGAAACCAAGCTGGTCCGTTCTGGGTTGCTAATGACTCCATTCCCGGGAGCCTAATCAAAGATTTGTACATTTAATTGCTGTCAAGTCAGCTCCAACCACCTGCCATTTCTGCAACACCTGAGCCCGCGGCTCGGTAGCCCCCGATTCTAAGTGAATCCATCACCATTTTTAAAGGCCAGAAAGCCAGGCTGCTGGGCAACCCTGCATGAGATTTATCCGGGAGGGCAGAGACCACAGACCTTTCGAAGAGGTGTCACTGACCTAACTGGGTCAGCATTGGAGAGAACGGTGCTTTACTAGAATCAATTTCTCCTGCTTCTAGAGTGGGGGGTAAAGGGCGGGTGTGGTGAGGATGGGGGTGTGGAGAGGCTTTTATCCTTAGGATGACTTAATTTCCATCCCCAGCACATGGTTGTGACATGGATCAATATTTGCTGGGGATCCTTTTCCATTAAACCAGTAATCGTTTTATTCTCTTTCCCTAATTCAGGCTGTAGTTGTGCTCTGGGATGTTTTGGAGATTTGGGAGAAAAGAAAGCAGTTAATCTGGACCCGAGTTTAATCTAATGGTAAAACAGTCTACCTCATAAGGATAGAGATTAGAAAAGAAAATTACCTTTAGCCTTTGTTCTAATTGCAATGAGAATTCTTTAAACTCATGTCCTACACTCTGACTTTATTCTTTTCACCTCTGACATGGGGGCCTGGTGATCTGCAGGTCTAACAAGTTCCCAGGTGATGCTTATCCCACTGAACTGGGGGAACTTTCTTAAAGCCTCTTGGAAATGCCAGTCTCACTGTCTGCAGGTTGAGATTGCTGTTCACCAAGTACTTGATCGGCTGTGTCTCCCTACTAGTACTAGTACTAGTACTACTCCCTCCCTACTAGTAACTGACTAGGCCCTGAGAAGGAGGTGCTGACCCTGAGAACTTTTATAGGAAAAAAAGGGTTTGTGTCTTTTTTTTCACCTTCCCATCACAGGCCCACATATCATGGGTAAAGGAAGGAGACATAACAGGCCAACCAAGGTTGGGCAGGTACAGTGCTTTGACCTGTAGACAAATAGCCGCTGCCGTCTGAGAATTCCTTCAGTTGGAATATGGCTAATTGTATTTGGGATTCTTTCTCCCTTAGAGTGACCAACCACCCCAGCCTGTCCAGGGCTGAGGGGTTTCCCAGTGCTAAAACTTAGAATTCTGGGCAAACCAGAATTCTAAGTTCCTCCTATCTCCCTTTGGTTTAGCAGAATCTACATCAAGAAAGGCATATTGTTCATTCAGATTTACAAATAAAGTGAAGGTAAATACTGTCAGGCTATGAGCATTTTTTCCATGTCCCTGCCCAAAAAAGAGGGAACTAAGATATTTAGGTCGATAAATATTCACTCATGAGCCCCAGCTTGCCTTTGGCAAATACTTGCTCTAGGCAACTTTGGAACTGGACCCCTTTCTCATTATTGACTAACAGTGAGGAGGTTTTCTTTTTTGTTTCGTTTTTGTTTTTTTTTTTTAACATCTTTATTGGAGTGTAATTGCTTTACAATGGTGCGTTAGTTGCTGCTGTATAACAAACTGAATCAACTATACGTAACCATATATCCCCATATTTCCTCCCTCTGGCGTCTCCCTCCCACCCTCCCTATCCCACCCCTCTAGGTGGTCACAAATTTGCTAAACTTGACCTGATTTAAAAAAATAAATAAATTAGGAGAGCCAAATACCTCCATCATTTCACTGCAACCTATAGCTTCTCCTCACCTTGACTTGAATTTCTAGCTAGCTTTTTATGGGCAGCCGGTTGATGTGATGAGATATTGTAGTGACTAGCTATGTCCTAAAGCTTTCTGTTCATTGTTGTTTTCTTGCATTTATTTGTCTTCCTCCACTTTGCACAATTGTTACCACTTTCCAGACAAACGCACACTTGTTTTGATGTCCTCCTTACTGCTTAGTCTATTTATATCAGGGGACCCTGGAAAGTGTGCAAGATAACCTGACCAGAAAGCTAAATGAATTCTAAGAGCGAACACCATATGACCGTGCCACTCAGATGGGAAAATATTGTTCCCTGTTATTCACTTACTACCCCAAATCTTTCCCCAGAGTGCTTGAAATCACAGACATGAAGTACACTTGCTCTTGACTCCTTTGGAATTTAGATCTCAGTGCACCCATGACCTGGGAAGATAAAACAAAAAATAATAATTGCTATCAATCTGACAAGACCAAGGAGGGCAAATGTGTGTATATGCTCGTGTATATATTTTCAAGGAAAAATTAAATCGGCAGCCCTCTTGATGGCAAATGCAATGCTCTTGGGTTGAGAATCCCGCAGGAGCAAACATGCCCTGGATAGGGGACTCCTGGTTCCGTCACCTTCTACTCACCTTGCAAGGCTGTGCTGAAGCTCTGTTCTCCAGGGATATCCTTCCCCAGCCAGTGCCCCACCCAACCCCTACGCTGATTTGATCACTCCTTCTTCCACGTGGCAGTTATTTTGCATCCCTGTTTTAGTCCTTATTACATAGCCTTGCAGTCATTTGTGTATGTATTTGTCTCCCAATTTGGCTGCAAACTGTTGAGGCCAGGGTCCAGGAGATATTCATAGTGGGTGCCTTGCGGCCTCAGGCAGATCTTGGCATCCAGGAGGTGCTCAGTAAATGTTTGTTGATTGAATGACTGGCTGTTACACTTGAAACAGCTTCAGTTATGCTAAGCACAACTCATGGCTGATCATTTCTGCAAAATTTATTGTACTTATTTTAGCACTGTAAGTAGGATTTGGGCCAAGTCAAGAGATTCTTAATGTTCTGCCCTTGCTACTCACAGTCTGGGCACAGACATTCTTAAAGGTTAAACTGGCCACTACTTGAGAGATGGGATTAAAAACATAAGGTTGAAAAGGCAACTGGTTTGCTTTATTTCACTCATAGTTTGTGCACTTGCTTCATCTCCACTGGTTCCATAAAACCCAGAGCTATGGAAAAATAAAATGACCAGGAAGTTCATCCCTGTTTTGCCATCTTCTTTCTCCCTACCCATTTTCCATAAAAGTGGGAAAGCTGCCTTCTGCTTTGCAATGAGAGAGACAGACTGATTCTGTCCCAGAGAAGCATTTATTATCACCCTGCAAACCTTGCCAGGAATAACAATCAAGAGGGTACCCTGTGCCCTGGGACAGAGAGATCTTTGCTCAGCACAGCCTAACTCTCATGTTCATTGCTTCTGCATTCATCTTGCCCAAGTATTATGGTAAATGGTGGAAGAAACGGAGAATGTCTTCCTCTGGGAACCTTGACTGTGTTGCAGGTATATCTCACTTTACCCAATAGATATGGTCTCAAAGAGCTATGCTGAAAATCACCTTTTTAGAAATCCAGTCATGTTTAAAATGACAGAGAAGAAGCTGGCATTTAGTGGAGGTGTTTATGACTACTTCCAAAGCTACATCTCTGCGAAGGGGATATCAATCCATAATTTCTCTTCTGTGAAAATCCACATTGTTCACAAAATGCGTTTGCTCCAAGTGAGATGCGTAAGAACTGTTAAGGGTTGGTTGCAGGTAACCTGGAGATGTACAATTATTAACAATGATTAGTAGGTCAGGCATCCTCTAAGGCTCTGGGGCTTTTGGGCTTTAGTTTCTCCTCTATTCTGCTCTTCTCCAGTGTCCCCTCCCCATCCCACCTCTCTCTGCCCCCTCCCCTGGCTCACCTGGATGATCAAAGGAAAAAGCCAAAGGAGGAAAGGAGAGCCCTTTCTCCATTTCATTCTGCAGGCACGGGCCTGTTGGCAGGGGGTCAGGGGGAAAGTTGAGAGTAAAAAAAGAGAAATGGGAAGAAATACAGTCTCCAGAGAGCAGGGAAGCACCAGGGTGGAATTTAGCCCCTTGAGCTCTTTCCTCTTCCTGGCTCGGCTGAGGAGGGGGCTCAGCGTGACCTGGAGCAGCGAACACACAGCCCTTGCTCCATCCCACTCCTAGGTTCCCACCGCATCACTAACCCCGCCGTTAACGTTTCTGGGCCTCCGTTTCCCACGTAGACACCGCACGGAACCCGGGAAGGGCTTCAAGCAGGGGCGCCACCTGTCTGGTGTGACTGTTACAGAACCACATGGGATTGGGTTGTTCAGTTAGGCGATGTGCCAGAAAGAGAGGAGAGAGTCTAGTCGGGCGATTTAGCTTCTCAGCTGCCACTGCAAGAATTTTCCCTGCTACAAATTTCCTAACATTCTGACCCTTCTGGTTTGAAAGTTTCCAAGTCTGTTCCTATGTCTACCAAAACCATTACGTGATCTATATTCCTCATGCAGTATAGCAGGGGGATCTGTTAGCAGGAAGATGTGTGGAAGGTGTTACGTATTTCCCATTCTTTCATGTGGGTGAGTCTAGTGGTTGCAGATATAACAACAGAACTCCTGAGACACTGAAATTCCGCTGCAGGTACCCAACTGCCACATGCCTCCACTGGGTCACCTTTGGGCAGTTTGTAAATCAAAGACTCCTGGACACCTGGCTGACAAAGAAAAGGTCAGCCGGTTCATCTCAAAACTCCAAATATCCAAGTGTTTTCTTTTTTTTTTTTTTTGTGGTATGCGGGCCTCACCTCTGTTGTGGCCTCTCCCGTTGCGGAGCACAGGCTCCGGACGCGCAGGCCCAGCGGCCACGGCTCACGGGCCCAGCCGCTCCGCGGCACGTGGGATCCTCCCAGACCGGGGCGCGAACCCGGTTCCCCTGCATCGGCAGGCGGACGCGCAACCACTGCGCCACCAGGGAAGCCCCTATCCAAGTGTTTTCAATCGTGTAGTCAAAATACCTGAATGCTGCCCTGAACTACAAAACTGTAAATTAGACGCTTGGTTTCACGCAGCTGTAGGTGACTATTCCGGACAAAATCCTTTATGTCTCTTTTTCAGAAATTCACCCTCATCGTTATCTTTGAGTGAGAGAAAAGCTTTTCTCCATCACCTCCACCAGTTTTTATTTTGATGATGGACTAACCTCGAAGATGAAGAGCTTGAGTAGCATTTAAACCACCACCATCACCACTGCCACCACCACCCACCCAACCAAGCAACAAACAAATAAGCGTGAAGTCAGAAGTCCTGTGGCCCAGCCCTACCATCCACTATCTTGCTGGCATCTGGTTCAGTCAAATTCCCCCAACCCAGGCTTATTCATCTACACAACTGGGACGAGAACCCCTGTCTCAGAATCTTCTTAGGAGGATTCAGTGAGACGCTGCGTTGGAAGCACTTGAAAATTACATGTCTATCACCTCATATTCTTGCCCATAGGTTGTTCAGGCATCTGCCCTTTGCCCTAGAGGAGGACCGCTGAAGGATGTGCACCCACAAGCGCCAAGCTTGGCTCTTACCCTGGCCACCCCTTTGCCATCCCAACCTATACTATCAACAATTCTAGAATCAACAAGTTTGAAATGCTGTTCCCACAAGGGCACTCTGTGGCCTCTCAGAACAGCAATCAGTTTGCCCTTCTGGGTGGTTGTTGCCCAATCCTGACCCCATTTAGGTATCAATTTAATCCTTCCCGACTAAACACATCTACCTGAACATTGGGGTTAGGAGGAGAATAATGTTACTTAGCCACTATTTCTTCTTCTTTTTACAAAAAAAAAAAAAAAAAAAAAAAAACTTCATTTAAAACTATCTTTGGTCAAGTTTATTGAGTGTAATTTACATATACTAAAATTCAGTCTTTTTAGTGTATAGGTCTATGAGTTCTGGCAGACACCCTTCTTGTGTGATCACCACCATGATCAACATATAGAACAATTCCACCAGTTCCTGAAAGGCCTGTTCACCCTTTTGTAGGCAGCCTCTTTCCCCCTTTCCAGCCCTGGCAACCATTGATTGGTTTTGTGTTCCTATAGTTTTGCCTTTCCAGAGTGTCATGTAAATGCAGTCATAAAGTATGTAGTTTTGGGGGTTCTGGCTTCTTTCACTGAGCATAATGCATATGAGATTCATGGTATTATATGTGTCAATAGTTTGTTCCTTTTTATTGCTTCATAGCAAGCAGGCCAGTACCATTTCTGTATCCATTCACCAGTTGAAGGACATTGAATGTTTCCATTTCTTGGTGATTATAGAGCTATGAACACTTGTGAGGTTATTTTGTATGTACATATGTGTTCATTAGACATTTGGTTTTCAGAGATGTATTTAAGTTGAGTTCCAGATGAACACTCAGGGACTGAAAGGCGTGGGGGGCCCCTGGGGAGAGGAGAGAGTATATTCCCTTCAACAGTGAGTCAGGCTCAGGCCTGTCTGCTAAACATGGACTAGTTGGAACTAGAGGCCATTATTGTTTTCATTGAGGACATTTGTCGAATAGAAATAAAATTAACTCTATTTTTCAGAGCCCCTGGGGAAGAATATAAATATATGGTGGCAGCTACGAATTTAGTGTGCCTCAGTTTGTCTAGGAAGTAAGGGAATATGTCCACGGATCTGGCAATTCCCAGGATAGGCCATCTGTGTGTACTGGATGAATTCTTTTTCAAATCATGGGTAACTGCTCTTTAATAGATAAGGAAGAATATAGAGCCTGAGGGTAGACTGTTTATTAACAAATTCCTTAGGGTCATTCAGGTTGAATAAACTTTCTTTCTGCCAACTCAGGGGACTTGTATATTTCCTAATGATAGCCTCAGAAGTTGATCGAGATAATCCTAGCTTCCTCTAGTTTGAGAAAGAAACAGATCTAGCACGTGAAGTGGGTAATCTCACACCTGGGCTGATTAGAGAGAATGTTGCCCCCAACAAAGTAAATTTTCCTATTTCTGTGTGAATTCCATTTTTTCAATCATGGCAAAAAGTGATTTGTTCCTGAGGCCAGGAAGGATCAGTGGAACTTCACTAGGTGGATCAAGGGGGAACAGTGCTTCAGGCAAAGTAACAAAATCCACGAAAGCATAGTGGTATGAATTATGAAGGCATGTTCAGGGGAACTCCCCAGAAGTGGTCCCTTAGGGCTGGGACTTGCAGCGGGAAGGGAGTCAGGCAGAGCATTGACACATACAGCTGGAGCACTGAGCTGGAGCCTCACCATGGTGGGGAGGGGGTGGGCGGCTGCATTCTCTAGTGTCCTAGGGCTTCAGTGTAGGGTTTACAGAGTGAAGTCTTGATTCCAGTGAGTGGTGAGCCATATAGGTGAGCTTACAGACAGTGATCAGTTGTTGGTTATTGCAGTAATTCAAGAAAGAGGTGATAAAATTTGGGGCACAGAGAGAAGGCACCAGATCCAAGAGGCAAGACAAACTCATCTGGGTTTGATAACCAATTGAATGGGAAAAAGAGATGTGTGGGGTCTGGTTTCTAAGTGGCTGATCAGTGGTTCTATTAGTTAGAATGGGAGACATAAAAGATGGAGCTAGTTTGAAGGAGAAGAAAGACAAGTTTGGTTTCGGATCTGTCATGGAAATGACTAGCAACCTATTTTGGCTTGACACGAGGATGATCTTCCTGTCGTTGAGATCTGTACAGAAGTGAGTTCCCCATCACTAGAAGTATTCAAGCAGAGGCCTGCACAACCATCTGTCAAGGTTGTAAAAGAGATGATTCCTGTATTGGGTTGGAAGCCAGGGTAAACAGCCTTTCAAATCGCTTCCAGCTTTAAAATTCTGTGGTACTATAGGAGTAGAAAAAAAAAGGCTATTTATTTCATACACTGTTGATGTCTCCTGACAGATTTTAAATCCCACGGTGACATATACCATGAAATAAAAACAAGCAGAAAAAGAGAGTGATAAGTTAAGTGCACACTTTTTATGTGTGTATAGATAGCTGTACATTTACTTTATGTGCATTTTTATAGGAGGCTGTTTATATCCAGAACTTTAGCGGCTGTTTAACCAATCAACATTCAGTATTTGACATACTTGTCAATGTCGGGGACTGTGACACAGCCAGCTCTATGTGCGTATGTGTAAATATATGGTTATATATGCGTAAATAAAAAGAAAGCGACCATGATTTGTAATTAAATGATTACTATTTTCCATTTGGTGCAATATCTATTCTATTACTGCAAAGCAGTCATTTGTAAATCTTTTGCAAGGCACTGATTCTGAGGAGAGTTAAATATCAATCTAAGTATAACATCAGTATGTAAACAGATTGATGAATTGCTAGATTGCTAGGATATAAACCATATGGAACTGCAGTAATGCTCCAAGGAGCTGAGGATAATTTTAGCATTTCATAAAAGCCGAGGATGAGACCAGTTGATTAAACTTCCCACACTATTCTGGTTTCACTCTCAAGCCTACATGGAACAATTAGCATTTTGAACAGTAAAATAGAACTTGCTAGATTGTTTCCTTCTGAATGCGGGATTAATGGACCCTGTGGGTGTTGGTACTGGAGAACACTGTAGGGGTAGACTAGGGAGGGGTTATCACCCTGAGGGCAGACTCTGTTGTCCATTCCCTCAAAGGTTGTACATATATGATTAAGGTTCCAAAGCATTTAGCAGGTCTTCAAAGGGCTCCACGTCGCAAAAAAAGAAAGGTTAAGAATCCATTGCTTTTCACATGGTAGGAACAAGGCTAGAACCCAGGACACTCCTCTCTCCTTTCTGAGCTCTTTTTGTGAAATTACACGAGCTTCACATACTGAATCCAGCGATGGCATCGTCTATTTTACACCTTGCTGTGATCAGGAGAGATTCTCTCTCTTTCCTGGGTTCTATAAGTAGAGCCTTCTTCCTTTTTGGTTGTGGAGGTAGCCCAGGCACACACGCTGGGGGTGGATGGAATTAAGCTGAGGGGTCCTGGGGATTCTCTGATGACTTAAGGAATTTCAGGCTAAATCCATGCAGTCTGAGTAGAGCCAAGAATCAAGCAATTTGGGGCTGAATTGAAGCACAGGAGGCCGCCAGTGTGGAAAATGACTTGAGCCTTCACTGAATTTGCATTCTGCAAATCTGACCTGAGTTACCAGAAGAAGAGAAAGTTATCTGTGGAGCGCTCCGAGGTGAGCCACAGAGAAGGTGAGAGAAGAAGAGGCTCTCAGGGAGCCAGGGAGGCTGCGGTGAAGATGAATGACGACGGCCAGGCTCACCCAGCACTCTCGGCCACGGAATCGGGGCAAGTGGTCTCCGAGCACACACGTGATCCAGCTAAGCTGCAGCTCCAGCCCTGCACCTTTGCTGCTGGGGAGCTGCTGTCCTCTTCAGGCCAGGACAGCACCGGGGAAGGCTGGCCCTGCCACTTCCTGGGGGGCAGGAGGCGGGTCCCTGGGTGCCTGGCTGGGCTCAGGAGAAGCTGGGCTTGGAGAACCCCCTGCACATCTGACTCCAAACTGGCCTCCTTTCTCCCAGGAGAGCCTCTAGGAGGAAGCCTGGAAAGTGACCGGAGCAAAAACCATCATTTTGCTGCCTTTCCTAGTCCATTCTGCAGGAGCCTGCATACTTTCCACAATGTTTGTTTGTTTGTTTTTAATTAATTGTCATTGGAGTACAGTTGATTTACAATGGTGTGATAGTTTCTGCTGTACAGCAAAGTGAATCAGTTATACATATACATATAGCCACTCTTTTTTAGATCCTTTTCCCATATAGGTCATTACGGAGTGCTGAGTAGCGTTCCCTGTGCTATACAGCAGGTTCTTACTAGTTATCTATTTTATACATAGTAGTGTGCACACAGTGTTGTAAAAAAATAAATGAGACTGCTCTAATTTAAAGTGTGTTATAGTTTTCCTTTAGGGTCAATAATAAATGCCTCTTGCATTGGGTATTAGGTATGATCATTTATTCTAACTTCATTAGGTAGTGATTCCAGATACGTCTCTGGAAACTTTCCTTGCCGCCCTTCCAACACGCTGAACTACCTGGAGCTCAGGGAGGGGGCTTCCTCATTAGCATCTCGAACAGGACCCAAAGGAACTATCATTGCTAAGAGTGAGTGGATCAAACAGGGGTAGGAAAATTTATGCACATCACCTTGAGTGGTACCTAGTAGGGCTTGTTGTGAGAGCTATCCTATGAAGTTTTAGTGAAAGTTATGAACATGTAGGACAGAATAGGCTTTGAGTTCAACGGATTGAGTTCAATGGACTGATTCCTGTTCTCTGAAAGGATGGGTAAGGGAGGAAGTGGAGGAGGAGAGGAGAGCGGGGGTGGGGGGGAAGGGAGAGGAGGAGGAAGGGGAGAAGGAGGAGAGAGAGAAGAAATTGCAGCAACATAAGACAGTATCCTGAACTTTGAGGCATTTAAACCCACTGCACTTCCCAAAGGAAGTCTCTCAGTTTCACTAGCTGCCCGGACATTGGTAAAGCGCACGTGCCATAGTTAGAAGCCAACCTGGTTTTGTCAGCTGCCCCGCTAGGTGTGCGACCTTTGGCAGAAATAGCGTGTATTTGCTCCCCCCGGACTCCCGGTGACAAGTCCGCTTAGACACAGTCCTCCTCTCAAGGCCACCTTTCCGCCGATGACCTCTGGGACACTCATGCTCCGCTTTCCTGCTTTGAGGTCTTTCTAGTCAGGTCCCCCTTATCACTGGGAAAACTTGACCTCCAGCACACAGAGTGTGCCACCCACACAAAGTGGGGAGAACAGAACTTTCTGAGTCAATCTGGCTTTGCTTAGCTTTGAAACAGGGCATTTGTATTTTGAAACTGTTTGTGAGAAGTTCTCTGAGCACTGACCTGCAAACAGAGATACCAAGAAATTGTAGGGCCAGAGTGTCCACATGGCTGGGATAAGGACGAGTGGAAGAATAATAAAACCTGGCACTGATTGTTTAGGCTTTTGAATATTCCAAAGGCAATCCTTTCTGGTCTTGGGCCTTTGGTCCAGGGCAAAGAGCGCAGGCTTTTGAAATAAAGAGTATATTTGAGTCTTCATCTGGCTGTCTGCCAACTGTGAGAACTTAGGTATGCAGCTTTGCTCAGGAAGCTAAGCACCAGTTTTATCAGATAGAATAGGCAACACCGTCAATTCCACAGGCTTGCTGAGAGGATTAAATGAAGTAATAAATGCTTTCTAAGAGTTTCCCAAGTATTTTATTTCTTTTCCCATTTTATAGATAAAGATACTGAGGTCCAGTAAGGTTAAATAACTTGTCCAAGGTGGGAAGATTTATATTCTAGAACTTATGTCAGAGTAGGTGGTCAAGAAATGCCCATTAAAATCAGATTAACATCGTGCTACTATGATTCTATCTATCTCCCTCAGAAATTTGCCATTTGGGCTAAAAAAAAAAAAACCATGGTGCTTTTTAATATTTTCACAAATTGTCTTAGGTTCAATTTTCTTCTCTGAGACATTCTTGGAGACAAAAGGGACAATGAACCCCTGTGGCATTTGTTCTATGATCCTTGTGATATAAAGATTATAACAGAGTTAACCCACAGCAATAGATATAAAATGAGGAAAGCATGAACAAATACAGTCCTTAGCGTCGCGTTCTGCAAATAGTACATGTCCAAGAAGTATATGTTGATTGGGTGTGTAGAAAGATCGGTTCTCTGATATTCTGGTAGAAGGCCAACAAGTCCTGGAAAAGAAAACAGACATTTCATGTTGTTGTTAAGTGTCCCACCCTGGAGGAAAATACACACAAGCACAGAGTTATGACAACAGGGCTGGGGTCAACGTGACACTCTAAGAACTACACAGTCAAGTCGGTGATTTTGGCAAACGGAGCCTTAGACACTTGTCACAGCACCAGATGCTGTTTATTCCAGCCAGAAGATTATTCTAATGTATCTCTTGGACTCAGATTTTCCTCTCACAAGGACATCGTGTCAGATTCAGCCAACATAAACTAATGCTGACTCTGGCTTCCCCAGGTACTTACTTGCTTTTTCACTTTCAAAAGCTCCGAGCTCCGTGATGACCTAGATGGGTGGAATATGGCACGCTGGTGGGAGGGAGGTCCAAGAGGGAGGGAAATCCAAGAGGGAGGGAAATATGTGTCCCTGCGGCTGATTCACTTCCTTGTACCGCAGACGCTAACACGCCATTCTAAAGTACTCCAATTAAAATAAATACGTATCCCACTTACGTCTTTACACATTGTCTTTCTGACTTGATCCCCAGAACAACCGTGTGGAATAAATACAGCAAGTAACGTTATTTGCGATCTGTCCGGGGTGGCCCTGGGGAGCTGGTGTATCATGGGCTCGTCTAGCAGAGTGGCTGGTATTTTGTGGGTCCTTAATGAACAATAAATAACAGCGATCACTGAGTGTTTACCTAATGGCGGACACTGCTCTGAGCTCTCCACCTACATCCTTAGGAGGCGTAAGGCGTCATCACGATCGGCGTGTGAGACTGACACTCATTCGCTGAGTGACCTTGGGCAGGTTACTGAAGCACGTCGGCCTCAGTTCCATTGTCTGGAATACGGGAATAATAACTGGGCTAACCTCCTAAGCTTATTGTGAAGATCACCTGAGTTGATGCGGATGAAGCCTTCGGAGCAGGGCTGGCGTATCTGAATGCTCTATAAATACTGACCGGTATTTGTACTTACCCCAAAGTCACCTGTCAAGTCACTGGTGCAACCTGGATTTGAACCCAGGTCGCCTGGCTCAAGAGCCTAGGTCTCTAATCCCTATTTATTTTGAATGAGTAACCAAAGAAGTGAAGAAATAACCTAGAGTCATACGGCAAGATAGTGGCCCGAAGCCACGTCTCCTGTCACTCAGGCCACGGTTCCAGCGCTAGATGGAGGCGGGGCTGCGGAAAGCGCGCAGGTGCGCTTCCCAGGAGGGGGCGGGAAGGTCCAGGCACCTCCTTCGTCCTCAGATCACCCCTCCCTCCGGGCTGCTGAGCCAGGGCGCCTGCACACACAGGGGGCCGGGCGCTGCGGCCCGCGGGCATCAGTCCTCTGCACTTCGGTGGTAGAGGGCTGGGTGCTGTAGCTCACTGAGGAGGAAAAGAACTGAGTGAACTCAACAGTGCTCGTAAGTGGTAGCTGAATAGCACTCTCCAGTTTACAAAGCAATCTCACATCCATTGTCTCACTGGATCCTTGGAACAACCCTGTGACGTAGATTATTATCTCCATTTTTGAAGCAACCCAAGCGCAGACAACATTATGTGAACCTGTCCAAGTGGCAGGGTTGGCAAACCCCGGAGCCCAGCCTTCCCCCCAAGTCTCCCGACTCCAGAGCTTATGTTCCTTTCTGGACAAAATATTTGACCCGTCACACCGAAGGATCTTTGTCCTTGGCTTAAAAAAAAAAAAAAAAAAAAAAAATTCATGATCTTTCCAGTGTCGATTTTGATCTTCTTGGGAGAGTTTCGGTCTGAACCTTCTGGAAGACACAGGAATGGGATAAGATGAGTTCCCAGATCACATCTACAGCCATGGACTCTGTGATTCTTTTCCAGGATTTTATGAAGGAAATAAAATGATTTATTTGGAATGCTTGGTACAAGAACTATCACAGTGTCTGTAGAGAACCATTTATTTGGGACCGTCTAACCACGTGCTGTGATAAAAAATATGGGAGAAGGAAGGGGGCACGAGGAAAATGATTTCATTCACTTCATATGTTATTGTCTTATTCTGATGATATTTTATTTCAAAACTTTAGTCTACAGCACTCTTCCACATAAAACAGTGCTCTCTGGACCCTCCTCACTTCATCATCCTTCGTTCCCTCCCTTATCTAGAGATTGTTTTGCATTTTGAACCCAACTGCTTCTTCTTTGATTCTGTGGCAAATCGCCCTTCCCGGCCCTGTGGTATAATTACTTCCATGGTAATGGGCTGAAGTTAGAGACAGGCCATTATGTGAGGCTACAGGCTGAGCCGAGAGACCAGAGCTAAAGAGTTCCTTTTAAAACGGCCATCCTTAATAATAGCAGGACAGAGGTAGAAAATTACTGGCATGATAAATTGCTCTTTCGATAAAGGCTTTGTCCCTATCTTTTAAAAAGCTGTGCCACACTGAGAAAATTTCTCCACATTTTTAACTGTGGATCATTTTGTGTAAGAAGAACCTCCCAGTGAGAATGGTCTAATGAAATGTGCTGAGTTTGGCTTCAAAGCTCCACGTCATCCTAAAGGAGTGCATGAAAGCACACACAAACGATACTTGCTTTTACCTAAAAGTGTAAGCGATCATTTGCATCAAAAGCAATGTAGGAGATGGAGAAGTGGCGATTGGCCCCTAAGTAAAGCACCTCCTTTTTACACACTTACAGAAAAGAGTAAGGGTAAAGGAAGTGTGGTGTGCTGCCACCAAGCGGTGAGCCAGGTAAGACAGGTGGCTACCAGGACCCCTCACTTATCTGGAACACAGCCTCATCTATCCGGAAGACAAGCAAGAATTAGGAAAAAAGCGAAGATGCCTCCAGTGGCACCAAGGTAACTGCTAAGAGAAGACACGTTCTAAAGCTCACGTGCTTTACTCAGATACTGAAGACTCAGAACCTTGTCTGTGCTTATCGTAGGCATGATTCTAACAAGCTTTCTTTCAAACCCCATAGCACATTAGAATCAAAGGATTAGAACAGGAAGAAGAAAGCAAAGTGAATAGACTAGGTATTTCATACATATTTGTTTTATTCTAACAGCAACCAATATCGACCAATGTTACACTGGTGTGATGGACTCATTTTAAAGATGATAAAACAGATTCAGAGAAGGTCAGACAGCCGGTAAATGATAGACTTGTGCTCCACGTTTAGGATTTCATGACCCCAAAGCTCATGTTTCTTCCTCTTCTGCCGCTGGCCTTTCCAAAGACAGGTACACTGAGAAGCCCAGATAATCAGGGAGTCAAAGTGGAATTCGTACTTAAAATTTACCATATGCTGGGGCCGTCAAGTGCAGAGAGAAAGGGCCTCACCAGTTCCCAAATGCATCTGTTTTAGAGGATAGTCATCATGACTTTGCATCTTCAAGAAGACGTTCCACTACCTACAGCCATCTCCATGTGATCAGTAGGGAGTCCCCAGAGCAGGAAGTGAGAGCAGGATGTTCTCACGGCGTTAGAGCTTGGGGTCTGAGTGTAGCCCTGCCTTTCACTAGCGGTGGGAACTTGGTCCTATTACATCACTTCCTCTTGCCTCAGTTTCCTCACCTGAAAGAGTTAACATGATGATTATACTACCTACTTCATGGAGCTGGTTTGGAGGATTCAATGAGGCAATTTGCATAAACGGTTAAAGCAGGACCTGATGCTTGGTAGGCATTACACATCCAGCATGGACATTTCAGCAATTTGAAAGCTCAAATCCTTTAAGGACTAAATCGGGGTTCTTATTTAAATTGCTTACCTGTTCATTCATTCATTCAATCCATATTTATTAAGTACATGTTATAAGCCAGTAGTGGGTAGCCACTAAGTAAATCAATATAAATAAGCTACAGGTCTTCCCAACTAGGAGCTCAGGCATGTCAGCAAAAACTACAGTCATGAGGGAAGCGGTGGGTAAGTGTTTCTGTGGGAACACAGATAGGGGAACACACGTCCTATCTCGACCTGGAGAATTCAGGGTGGCTTCCCGAAGGTGATGGTCAATGGAAGGTGAGAAGGGAAAGGAGATTCCAGTAGAGGACACAGCGTATGTAAGTAAAGACTCAGATGGAGGAAGAGCAGGTGATTTTACATGTTGGGGTACACGGTGTGGGTCAGGAGGTAGATGTGTGACGCTGAACAAGCAACCAGGGCCAGCCCAGGAGGGGCCTTGCACGCGGGGCTAAATCCTTAGGTTTGTTTTATAGTTTCCAAACTTCTTTGGCACTAGGTATTTTTTTCCCAAACAAGATCTCTTGGAAAATGCCAGCATGTGAAACAGATAAAAAGCAGCATTTTATAAAGATGCAGATGTAGAGAATGGACTTGAGGACATGGGGAGGGGGAAGGGTAAGCTGGGACGAAGTGAGAGAGTGGCATGGACATATATACACTACCAAATGTAAAATAGATAGCTAGTGGGAAGCAGCCACGTAGCACAGGGAGATCAGCTCGGTGCTTTGTGACCACCTAGAGGGGTGGGATAGGGAGGGTGGGAGGGAGAAGCAAGAGGGAGGGGATGTGGGGATATATGTATATATAGAGCTGACTCACTTTGTTATACAGCAGAAACTAACCCACCACTGTAAAGCAATTATACTCCAATAAAGATGTTAAAAAAATAAAAATAGAAAAAAAATATTAGGGAATGTTTAGTTTGTAAGTTCAAATTTATAACAGTTACAAAATCAACCAGTGAGAACAATAAAAAAGTATTAATTAATACAAAAACTTGGGGTTATATGTGACAAGCTCATCTTACATTTTATATTTAAAAAAACATATATTTATTTCTTCTAATTATATAATAATGAGAAAACTGATTCACTCAGGGATCTAGTTGCAAAGTATTTTTCAAAAAAACTCAGTTTGCAATCTCGAAATACTCAACTGATCTGGAAGCTTAAAAGAGAAGTTGTAAGACGTTTTAACTTCAAATTTTAATTATTATCTGCCGACAATAGAAACTTCAAATAGGAAGCACCATGATCCTTGGATCAGTGCTAAAATGATCCAAAACACGTGATCAAGATGTGACCCGGTCGGAAAACAAGGTCCTACTGTATAGCACAAGGAACTGTATTCAATGTCCTGGGATAAACCAGAAAGGAAAAGAATATAAAAAAGAACGTATGTATATGTATAACTGAGTCACTTTGCTGTACAGCAGAAATTAACACAACATTGTAAATCAACTATACTTCAATTTAAAAATAATAATAAAAGAAAATAAAGCTGCTATAAAAAAAAGTTTATTAAAAAAAAAAAAAAGATGTGACCTGGTCCGTGTCCACTTGTCACTGGACGGCTGCCAGGCTGGAATGAAGACGTGTCCTGGCAGAGCTAAGGCACTGAGGCTTGCCTGGCCCGTGGGTGAGCAAGACTATGCTCACGTGCTTCGGGGGCCAGAAAGCACCATGTTTTGAGGAGCTGGCTCCAAACAGGTTCTCGATAAATGGTAGCAGATTTTTAACGAATTACTGCTACTATTATTACTATAAGTCTAAGTGGAAAATTCCGATAGTATCTGGATATAAAGTTATATGTGAGCCTTGACAGGTGACACCGTGTTTGATGCATTTCCCTGTGCCAAGTGCCCGGCCCAGTGCCTCCCATGGAGTAGGCTTTCCTACTCCATTGATGTTTGCTGAATGAACTGAAGTTGAGGAGAGAGTGTTAACCTAAACATCTGGATTGGGGTCTTTCCCAATGTGCATATGGTAACTGAAGCCCTCCACAGCTGTGAATGAACCCCTGCAGGGAGCGTGTGTGAGAAAGAAAAGAAGAAGGCCACCAACAGCACCTGGGGAACATCGTCATGAATAAGGGACATGCAGGAAAGAAAGCAGATGAAGGGGACCCAGAAAGTTCCAAGATGGCACTACATTTCACAATGGGCTCTGGAGATTTGGATTCTGCTGATGAGATTTGCATGGTGAGAATTCCCTGACCGTTATGCACTCGACTTAGCACTACATTTAATCTATGGTTCATTTACTAAAACAGCCTATAAAGAGGAATAAATTAGCAATTTTTTTTTTTTTTTTTTTTTTTTTTTTTTTTTTTTTTTGCAGTCCGCGGGCCTCTCACTGTTGTGGCCTCTCCCGTTGCGGAGCACAGGCTCCGGACGCGCAGGCTCAGCGGCCATGGCTCACGGGCCCAGCCGCTCCGCGGCATGTGGGATCTTCCCGGACCGGGGCACGAACCCGCGTCCCCTGCATCGGCAGGCGGACTCTCAACCACTGTGCCACCAGGGAAGCCCAGCAATTTGTTTGTATAATTAGGGACAATTCCTTTTAAGTGTTTGAGGATTCAAGTATGAAGTCCCCACTGGTTATAAGGCCACATGGGGAAGATCTTTAGGCCAGGGTGCCTTTGGTGTGCTCTTCTAGTACTCCTGGCTCATTTAGGGTTTGATCTTAGACTTTAGGCTGGTTGCATACAGTGCAGCAAGGACTTACGCCCTTTGCTGTATCAATACTGTGATGATGACTCGTCGTATCTCTGGGGAGGACCTCTCACTGGGAAGGCGGTGGTCGGCTGTAGAGGATTAATGGGTTGGAAACCAAGTTGGCACCTATTAAAGGCTCTGGGCTCTCTTACTGGGCTGAATCATATGTCCCAATGGAAACTTTCCCCATCCTGGGAGTCATTAATGTGTCCTCACCCATCATTTAAAAATGATGGGGTGTTTGGGACTTCCTTTCTCGCTCAGCCCACAGCTACTTATCCTCACATACAGACTGAACCTTCTGAATATAAATGAAGGGGGAAATTCTTCCATCACCTCCTCCTGGACCAATAATTTGAGAATAGATAGAATCAGAAACCAGCTACTCTGGGTTCCTTGGGAGGACCATAATTGTTACCCCTCTAAGTCCTTGGGACTGACTGCTGTTTATTAGTCACAAAACCCCAGCACTTCTTTCCTCCTGGCAGGTCCTGGGTGATCAGTCAAAATGAAGGACTCCTCCCAGCCTGGCAACTCAATTCTTGGGTTCACCAAGGACCAGCCAACAAGGGTAATGGCCACAGTGAAGTGACAGAGGTCGTGCCTTTGAGGATGGAAGTCAACCTTGCCAGTGTTTTACAAGCAGGGCGATTCCAGGCGCCCTCAATGTGCGAGCATCTTTTTGTTTCCCTTGTTTACCTTAAGGAATTATGCAATGGAAGTTGAGAGAGAGGGGGTCAAGCGTTTGCAAATGTCTCTCAGTTTCACGTCTGAACAGTGATACCAGGACCAAGTGGACAGTGGGGACAAGGGGAAGGGTGACAGAAAAAGAGGTTTTTAAAGACCTAACCCCCTGAGACTTCCTCCTATCTCCCCCTCCTGGTGTCCCTTTGTGCACCCTGCTGATATATTTAGATGGTGATGCCTATATTTAATTTTATCTGCAGAAAGAAGGGGAAATAGAGCTATGAGACATTTAAAGGCAGTCATCTGTGTTTCTTATTTACTTTTAGATAAGCGACATACCCACATAATTTACTCTTGATAAAGACTCCTGGGGCTGCTTGTTTGCCAAAGACACGTGACTTTTAAACCACAGACAGTCTGAGATGTTACCAGAGCAAAACTTTTAATTCCTGCTTGCGGATCTCCCACCGACACACACGCACACAGTACTTTTTGCGCTCATATTTTTATAGAGCCACCCATCGCCTGTGCTTCCACCCGTCCCTGTTGGAACATTTGCACGTCTGTATGTTGTGACATCAGTCAAACTTGGCTCTCGCCAGCTCTGCTGGGTTCCTCACACAGCCGGGGATTCTCCTGGTTCACCCCCAGGCCCGCTGAACCTCCAGAGGCTTCCACCCGGAGGAGGAAGGTCACCAGGGTGGGCACAGAAATATGAACACGACCACCAGGCCCAAAAGGGATGAGGACATCTGTCTGGCCGCTCTGCTCACTCCTGCCCGCGACCTCACAGAGGCCTCAGTGGGATCAGACAATTAACATGGTCAGGATCAAATGCCGCCCAATTTAATTCAATTACTCTTCACCGCAAGAGAAAATATGGTTATTATAGTGACAGGACCTGGGTGAGGAATACGGGCTCCCGGCCAGCCATCTGCCCACACGTCATGTGGAGCAGCGAGGACACAGAGGAGGAGGACGTGTGAGGACAGGGTGGGGCAGGCCCGCTCTGCATCCAGCGTCCGGCCCCAGCTGCCCAGAGGCAGCTTTGCTGACACCATGGGCATAGCTGTTACCAAGGAGAGGCCAGGCTTAGCTGTTACATGATAACTGTGAATCATTCACCAAATCCCAGGGAGGAAGTCAAATAAATGACGGCAGCCAGCAGAGAAAAAGGAACTGTTTCCCAAAACTACTATTTTAAGGGAAATTCCTATTTGTGGGTCATAAGTCTCTATGACAGATTTGATCACTAAGAAGATCATGTGGACCTCAAATCTTTGTTTTTTTAAACTTTATCTTGCCCTAATTGCCATTTGGGGGGAGGGGTCAGCTCTTTTTAACCCTGCAAGAACACTGTGAGATAGAGCCCTCCTTACACCCATTTTATAGATGGGAAAAATGAGGCTTAGAGAGGTTGGGTCACCTGCCCAAGGTCACCTAGCTGGTAAGGGACAGAGTGGACTCCAGCCACACCTGTTGATCCCAAAGCCCCTGTTTTTGACCATTATTCCCGACTTCCCCTTGGTTTGAACCTCCCATGTCTTCTTTGCCTCTCTTGCATGTCCACACGGCACTGAAGAGAGAGAGGTCTCCCCTCCAACGCTCCAGAGTACGTCGGCTGCGCAAGACCCTGTGTCCACGTAGAATCATGTTGTCATCATTTCTTACCCAGCAGAGTGGGTTCAAATCCCAGCTCTGTCACTTGCTAGCTGTGTGACTGGGAATTCTCAGTGTATGGGCTTCCTCACTTGCAAATGAGGAAAGTATTTCCTCCTAAGGTTGTAACGGAAGCTAACAGAGTCAACACACTTAAGATGGTGCCTGCGAAAGCTGTGCAGACATCTCCAGATAGCATTATCACTTCCCTTGTGAAAGAAACAAATGTAAAAAATTGGAAGCAGAGGATGTTTGCCTTGGCGTGCGTGCATTTGCTGTGTACACTATAGTCAGGCTTCAGCTGGGCAGGAATAGTCATACCGGCCAGGGAGCCCTGCCCTGGTCGGGGTGGGGAGGCCATACTGGTCCCTGGCGACTCCTAAGCACATTCCTTTGGGGGTCAGGTGAGCTATTCTTTTAACTTGAGCTCCTGTCTTAAGCTCTACCTCTTTTGACTCAGGAACATAGCAAATGGGAGACACTGGAGGACTCACCCAAGGGAAGGGGCGGTGGCCCCCAGCCCCCCCATCTCCAGGGCACACGGTGTACCAGGCGCTGGCTCTGTCTTTTCCATTTCCTCTGGGAGGAAGAGGAATGCCCCGGGCTGAGTGTCCATCATGGTAAATGCCCTTCACACATTATCTCTGAGTTTGCCAACATGCTTCCTCTATTTTTTTTCTTACATTTCTCTTTTTTCTTAATTTTTATTGGAGTAGAGCTGATTTACAACGTTGCGATAGTTTCTGCTGTACAGCAAAGTGAGTCAGTTATACGTATACATGTATCCACTCTTTCTTAGATTCTTTTCCCATAGAGGGCATTACAGAGTATTGAGTAGAGTTCCCTGTGCTATACAGTAGGTCCTTATTACCAACATGCTTCCTTTAGATGAAGCACCGTCTAGCAGCTTTGCAGGGAGCTGCGAAAACTTGAGAAACTCACAGGAATTTCCCCAAGGTCTTACCACACTTGCCCGGGTCATCACGGAGAAGGTGACGTCTCCCTGAAGCCAGGGTGCAGGCGTCTCCAGCCCGAAGAAATGGAGTGTGAGTGCTTTGAGACATATTTGCATTGTTAATGATGGTTCTTAATCACCACTTGGATTTCTTTCAGGGCCAGGGTCACTTTGGGTAGATACCATAAATCTAAGCTAATATGCATATCAGTGCATATCAAATAACGTAAGCTCTAGAATCAGGCTCTGTAGTGATTCTGGCGGAGGAGGGACGCCAGATCTCCGCTGAGCTGGCTGATCAGAGTTGCTTCTCTCAGCCAAAGCCCACCGTGGCTCCACATCGCTCTGAGGAATGGGCAGGGATCCACTGTGTTCAGTGCCTCTTGTGGTCACTTACGACGTCCTAGCCCCGTCCCCTCTGCTCTCAGGTCCCCTGCGGAGGGTACAAAGCACACTAACAGAAGCCAGATTGTTTTGGTTTGTTTTGCTTGAACATTATGGAGTTACGATTTTGAGAGAGATGTTTTCATAAAAGGGAGAACACTTTACTGTCCTGACTAGAAGCAACGTCTTATCATGTGGGATTGTAGCTCCAACAAATGGAGTGACAATGAACAGAAAAGAGGGGACCTGGCTCCTCTTCTTTGCCGTACATCTTCGAGCAAGTCCTTTGGCCTCTCTGCCTCAGTTTCCCCATTGCCATGGGAGCTGAAATCAACGATTCCTACACCCCACCCTCGTCTCCTGCAAATGAGTTGGATTCGTCTTTGGTGTCCTGAGCCCGCCAATGGCCTGCACTATACATTTAAGTTCTAATTGCTGGTATCACTCGGGCAAGGAAAAGAATCGTTTCCAGTTCCGATGAGCAGGGCTCCCAGCTGTCGCTGGATATGAGAGGAGCCAGGTTGACAGAACACGTACATGCCCAGCTCTTGGGCTCTCCAAAGGGAACCTGGGGAGGAAATGGAGGCCCCAGTCAGGTAACTGTCTCAGTGGAACAAGAAGAGATGTTACGTTGATTTCCACACTAGCTGAGCTCCGGGATACGTATACTTGAAGCAACACAGCGCATAAAACAGATTCACTTAGCATCTGGGGTGCCGGTTGCACCCAGGCCTGCCCAAACCGGCCTTTCTCGCTGCAGGGTGTGGGAGGACGGGGCTTTGCGCGCCCCTGGGGGCCCGCTGTTGCTCAGCTGTGGGAGGACAGCAGTTCGCAGGTCTGCTAACGAGTGGTGTGGTGTCTGGCACGGCCCGGGCCTGCGTGTGAGCGTGACTAATTGTGAACCTCTTCAATAATACTGACGGTTCACTCTCTCTTTTCTCCCTTCGCCTGCTCTCTCTGAGCTGGAGCCGGCTGAAATAGGAGCAAATTAGCCTCATTCCGGAAAAGGCGGGGCATGATAAAGGACCCCTAAAAGGTTTCGCGTGCTCCGCGCCTGGGTGTTCTGTAGTCAGCGTAATGATCTGACTTGGATGGACTGGAAGACCGTGCCCGGTCACGGTTCCGTGGGCTATTTGACAAATGGAGGTCTGACACCAGCAAAGGCAGTGTCATTATTATTACTCTGCGTATGCTCCAGCCCAAACTGACAACCCTCCCATTTCCTGTTCAAAAGCTGCATTTTATCAAGTCATGTTTCCATCCCACATGGAAATGTGCTAGACCTTAAATGCCCTGGACTCCTTAATTGGGGGTGGGAGCCAAAGAGGAGGTGACCTTTTTTTCAGACTCATCTCTCTCCCTGCCACCCACTTTGTTGCTTGATAAGTTCACTGTGCTGCTAACACCAGAGCCAAACTGTGTGTTCACTCGCGGGGAAGGTATGTACACGTGTGTGTGTGTGTGTGTGTGTGTGTGTGTGTGTCTCAGAGACATCGGTAATGCCATCTGTCGGTTAGTGGGTTGGAAGAAGTTCAGGCTGGAAGGCAGGTTTTGCTGATGTTGGACTGAAACTTTTAGAGAGGGGTGGTAATTGTCTAATCGTGCCGTACCCTCATCACAGACTAAACCTCTGAGAATGACTGAAACACAATTTCTTAATAACAGAGCCAAAGCATTTAAAGTTGAGAGATAAGAGCAAGTGAAAGAAAAGGAGGCATGCCTCAGGAGCTGGAAAACAATGAGGGGGTTTTTAACATTCTTTCTTCCCTAAAATAAACATACTGCCTAACTCAACCTTCTTTCTGCCTCTCCTATGTAAGCCAGTTCTTTCTCAGCCTTGTGGGATAACTACTAACTGACCAGGAGGCCCAAGATGCTAACTAGAGTTATCAAAGCTTCCAAATTAAAACTTGAGACATGTGATTCAGCAAGGGTCAGAATATTTGCTGGAATCGTAAGTGAGAGTATTTAAGATGAGAGTTTTCTTTGAACATTCTGACCGCTGAACCCCCTTTCAGTCTCTGAATACCTTGTATGCATAAGGTGTCATGGGTTATGCTTTCATGTAAGAGTTGCAACTGGTGACAGGAGAGTAGATCTAGCCTTCAGCCATGTTTTATGTGACATAGGCACTATTTCAAAATCTAGAAGATTTCTCATAAATTTCTCCAGATTTCTAGCTTCTCTTTAAAAATCTTAAAATCTGGCAACCTTGATTTCACAGACCTGCATGGGAACACTTTCCTGGAACTGAGTGCCTTCTTATAGACTACTTTGCCACACTCCTCACTGCTCCCTATTGAGCCCCATTGAGCCTCCTTTCCCTGTTGACATGATCTACTGGCCTCTCTAGGCATTTGAATTTGTGCTCGCTGGTCCAGTCATACAACCCACTGGCAGTCAAGGCTCCTGACTGGCCCCATCAGAGGAGGGTTAGAGCCCCTTGACTCTTGTCAAATCCGGTCCCACCTCAGAGGGCTGGTTCTCAGCACAATGTTAGCTGAAAGGTGACATTCAATACCTGAGATGTGGGGAATCCCAATGCCTATGATACATTCCACCTTTGCTTCTTTGATCAGAGAAGATTCCCAAAGAGGGACTTATCAGTGGATGATTTGGGTCATTTTCTGATGACATGAAGTGTGAGACAAAAACACGTCATGTGTGTTGTTTGTTCCATGGTTGTTCATCACATTTGGAGCCAATTTTGTGACCGCAATAATCATTTTTAGAAGAATAGATGGTTGGGTCAAGGAGTGGGACTGGGAAATAGGACAATCATTTGGCTTCCATATAATATATTGATTAATTATGATGGATTGAGTAGATTGGAACAGTGTTTCAAGCTGGTTCAATAGGGGAGAAACAGGGATGAGTATATACAAGTTCAGGATTCAGAATGGGGTAAGTCCATTCTAAAGCGTGTGTGGGGCTTCCCTGGTGGCGCAGTGGTTGCGAATCTGCCTGCCAATGCAGGGGACACGGGTTCGAGCCCCGATCCGGGAAGATCCCACATGCCGCGGAGCAACTAGGCCCGTGAGCCACAACTACTGAGCCTGCGCGTCTGGAGCCTGTGCTCCGCAACAAGAGAGGCCGCGTTGGTGAGAGGCCCGCGCACCGCGATGAAGAGTGGCCCCCGCTCGCCGCAACTGGAGAAAGCCCTCGCACAGCAACGAAGACCCAACACAGCCAAAAAAAAAAAAAGTGTGTGTGTGTGAATGCGTATGTGAATGTGTGTGTGTGTGTGTGTGTATATGAGATTGTCTTAGACAATTGTTAAATCTTCTGTTTGCCTGAGAACAATATTATGAACGGTCTCTACCATTTTACTGTAAAAATATAACTCACAGCTATAGCTTAGATTTTTAAGAAAATTCTACTGGAAAATCAAAAAAAGGATTAACATGGACCCAGGAAGATACATCAGTGTTTGTGAAAGTCATGGTATCATTTAAGAGACTTGTCAGCTACTAGTAAGTCAGTGGGAGTGAAAGTTCATTCATTCATTTATTCATCTGCTCATTTATTACTTTATCAGCAGATATTACTAAGCACCCACTCTAGGCTGGACCACATGAAATTGCCAACATTTGAGTTTTTCATCTATAAAAACAGAAATATGAGGCGCTTCAACACAAAACGTGCCAGATGCTGTCTTAGGTACAGGGGATACAAGAGTAAGAAGCAAGAAGAACAGATGTGCAAACAGCAGCGCGATGAAGGGTTGTAAGCACGGCGACAGGAACACGTAGGGAGACGTGTGAGGTCCTAAGGAAGAGGGAAGTCAGTTTACTTTGGGGGTAGGATTGGTGAAAGGTTTCAAAACGAAAGAGGTGCTTCAAACGAGTCCTGAAAGAAATCTCAATGATATTGAAACATCTGTGCTTGTGACGGAGAGCGTGTGTGGGTGAGGATGGAGGTAGGCTCAGCATTCAACCCCAAGGGAAGAGTGAATGGACAGAGAGTCATGCTGCAAGCTTCGTGGGAGTGAACAGTTTGGGCTCAGGGCCAAGGTGGGCACTGCAGCTGCCAAGGCTTGGTGGCTGGCTGGCGACACACAGACCACTTCGGGAGCTTCTCAGGTTCGTGTCGGGGAAGAGCCACTGGAGCGTTTCCCGCAGGGGTGGGACATGGTCTAACTGGTCCCTTAGGAAGGGCTTTCTCTTCCCAGCATGTGGCGGGTGCCACTCACAGAGCAGGAGACCTCCAGTTACCACTGAGTTGATGGACAAGAACCCAGGGAGGTAGATAAGTGAACATTACCCTTATTTCATGGCAGAGGAAGCTCTGGTAGAGATTCATAGACTATTCAACAGGGAAGAGACTTAAGAGGTCTTCTGTGATGAACATAGTAACCTCCTCGGTAGACAATGCAATCTTCTTTTTCTAATTGTCATTAGCATTAGCTAATGTAAATTGAGGTTTGCTGGTACAGCATTGCGCTGAGGATTTTATATTTATCTCATGTTATCCTCTCACAACCCTATGAAGCAGGTATCATTACAATTTCCATATTGCAGAAGGGGAAACGGAAGAACAGAGAGGTTAAGTACTCTGCCCAAAGTTTCACAGCTGGCAAGTGTTGGAGCTGGGACCCACACTGTTATTGCCCTCATTGTGAAATAGCAGTGACAAGAATGAGGTCTCTGACCCTTCATGTCACATCCTTCTGGAGATCCACAACCAACTCGGTTTCAGTCCCCAAACCCAGTTTTCAGGTGCCAGTCTAGACCACTGGCCTGGAAGCACAGAGGACCACACTCCCACTCCCACTTACGCACCACGTACACGTGCACACACGTACACACTTGGGAATGGACTTGCCCCCTTCCAGTTCCTGCACTGTGCATACCAAGGAACACAACAAAAAGGCAATAAAACGCGGTGCTGTTTCTCAAGCAAGCTTCCTATTCATAAAATGGAACTCGATTATTGCCATGACCTAAATTCCAGGGATGTTACATGAAGGAGCCAGTTACCATTTGGTACTGTGATTGATTCTCCTTGGGAGAACGGAAATGGGTAATTATTCATCGGCATAGCCTCAGGGAACATCAGGTGAACTTTACAAAAAGGAAATAAAATTGTACGTTAGACCCCTTGAGACCCTTTGTCAATTACCACCTTACGCGGAGCCCCATGGGATTTGCTTTCCAGGGTGTTCTCAGGAGCCCTCGTACAGCAAGCTCCTGGATCCCTCCTCTGCAAAAAGAGTCCAGAAGCCACTCTTACAACGTGGTCGCCCTCCCGACCTCAGCAGAGCACTGACATCCAGGCCCTGGAGTGTGATTCAGGTGGTCCTGGGGTGGAAAAGAGGAAGTATGGGGGAAGTGCAGACACTGCAGAAGAGTCATGCCCTCAGGGGACCCTGTCCCACCTCTCCCGCCCCCCCACTTCCTGTGCTCCTGAAGCCAGCCCTTGGCAGCTGCAGCCTCTGTAAAACGAAAGCCAAAGGCTCGGTCTCTAATGTATCGGCAAGTGATTCAAAAGAGATGTTATAGGGAGAACGTCAAAGAGAAAAGTGAAGAATGGGGAAATGGAGAGGAGCCATGGGAAGGGCCTTCCTGTCAATAACTCAGTGAAAGGACAGCATCGCCCTGAGAGGAGGACCAGGGAGGCCTCAGCCTGTGTGTTAGTTAAGCCAGAGCTGACGGTGGTAACAGGCAAGTCTGCACATGTTTGGCACAAAGTTCATTTTTGTGTGAGATCAGTTTAAGGTGAATCCTTTGCAAACAGCGTTGCACACAGTGTTTCAGGGACCCAGGCTCTTTCTAGATTTCTGTCCCGCCCTCTCCTGGTGTCTCCATTGTTCGCTTCCAGCCAGAGGATGGAGGATGAAAGAGTGCTTGGAAGATCACAGGCAGGTTTCCATGGGCCAGGCCTGAGTGACACACATCTCTCCACCCACACGCCTACGCCCAGGACTGAGCCAGCACGGACCACACAGATACAAGGGCAGCCACTTCTTGACAACGACTGTGCTGTGTAGATGGAAGCCTGAATCTTTGGTAGGTAGCTGGTGTCTTTGCTACACCTGCCGGCATATTGCAATATAGCTAATGAGCTTAAAAAGATCGTTTTGAAGGGTCCCACTCTCCAATCACCTGCCCATCCCGAGTGATCAGCAACATGCCATGCAATTTAGAGCAGAACTCTAGTTTATTCCATGGGTCAAACAACTGAGAAGGAAAATTGTGATTTTATCATTATTTGTGAGATTAAATTATATTTATTGTAAATACCATTCTTTTTATGGTGTTATGATTTTGAAACATTTTCTGTTAGGTTCCAGGAAATATTACTGTATTAACTACTTTCAGGATTAGCATTTTTATGGTAAATTGAAGTTTGTCAGTATACTTCATGATATCACAGAGACTTTCTTTGGTTTACGTGTATTCTAGAAATGATACAAAGATAGTTATGCTCGTGTCTGTGTCTATGTGGTGTGTGTGTTTTTTGTTTTTTGTACGAACCCGCGTCCCCCGCATCGGCAGGCGGACGCGCAACCACCGCGCCACCAGGGAAGCCCGGTGTGTGTGTTTTTAAGGCACTTGGAGTTAATAAAAGATTTGCATGTAATGAATCTTCAGATGATTTCCTTCATGTGTTAAGATGTCATCTCAGTAACTTGCCCAGTAGTACTTGTCAGGAAGGAGATGAGTTTCTCAGACACAGACCATAGGGAACTGTCTTCTGTCGGCCTGGCATCCTCATATGTGGTTAATGAGGAACCTCTTTACGAAGAGAGTGGGAGTAGAGCATGAACAGCTCTTTACAGCTCAAAGGGGCGAGAGTCCTTCGTCCATCTCATCCTTTCTTTTTCTTTTTTTAAATTTTTGGCTGCACTGGGTCTTCATTGCTGTGCACGGGCTCTCTCTAGTTGTGGCGAGAGGGGGCTACTCTTTTTTTTTCGGAATTTTTGAATTTTATTTTATTTATTTTTTATACAGCAGGTTCTTATTAGTTATCTATTTTATACATATCAGTGTATACACGTCAATCCCAATCTCCCAGTTCATCCGCCGCCCCCCCATCACTTTCCCCCCTTGGTGTCCATACGTTTGTTCTTTACATCTGTGCCTCTATTTCTGCCCTGCCAACCAGTTCATCTGTACCATTTTTCTAGGTTCCACATATATGCGTTAAGATACGATATTTGTTTTTCTCTTTCTGACTTACTTCACTCTGTATGACAGTCTCTAGATCCATCCACGTCTCTACAAGTGACCCAATTTCGTTCCTTTTTATGGCTGAGTAATATTCCATTGTATATATGTAAAGAGGGTTCCCTTTTCTCCACACCCTCTCTAGCATTTGTTGTTTGTAGATTTTCTGATGATGCCCATTCTGACCGGTGTGAGGTGATACCTCATTGTAGTTTTGATTTGCATTTCTCTAATCATTAGTGATGTTGAGCAGCTTTTCATGTGCTTCTTGGCCATCAGTGTGTCTTCTTTGGAGAAATGTCTATTCATCTCATCCTTTCTGAGCATCTCACTTCTAAACACATGAGCAGCTAAATTTCTGAATGTAAAGAGAAGGAAAGTGATAATTTACAATCCAGTGTAACATACCTATCTTGACACTAGGTTAAAATCTATCTATATCTACATGTTGATATATATCAGTGTACCTGTATGCATACCTTGGATATGTTCTGTTATTATTCTTACCAAGTAAGTCTTAGCCTCATCTTACATTTTTTCATGTTGGGGATTGTCTTTTCTATTATGTTTATACCCCCAAAGCATGTGCACGTGTGCACACGTGCACACACACACACACACACACACACACGACATTGCTTACTAAAGCAGTCCATGGCTTTAAGTTGCTTTTGCTGCATTCTAATTGAAGAAACAAGACATGGAGGAAAGAAAGCCCACAATTCAAAATAATCTGTAAGAATGAAGCAATACAGAAAGCAAGTCATACATGAGCTCCTACATTTTAGGCAGCAAGCTGAAGGGGCAGTGGGGGGTGGGGAAAGGGTACCTCTCAGGTTGAGTTATCTTACATGAAAGGGCTATTCTGGAAGTCACACATAACACTCCAGTGTACATCCTACTTGTCAGACTCTAGTTACACGTCCATACCTACTGCAAGGGAATCTGGGAAGCATAAGCTGTGGTTGGATGTTTGGTAGCTGGGATAAAACTGGTGTTCTTTTAGTGAGAAAGAATGGGAGAATGGACTTTAGGCGGGCAATACCCAATCCCTAGCCGAGCAAAGTTATACTTTGGGGGCCGTTATTGCGAATGGAGTCCTAGAATTAGATAAAATCAATTATAGACAACAATGCTAAACTATGTTTTCCTCAGTCGGAGCTGCAAGATGGAAATTACAACTCTGCTATGAGTTTTGGCTATAACTAAGGCTCCATGCTGCTGTGGTGAAGGTGGTAAATTGGAAAACATCTCATCAGCAAACAGAGGGAAGAAGCGTAGTGTCCAGTGAAGATGGAACCCAAAGGACAATTTTCTGTGTAATAAACATGCCACAACATGGTCAAGGGGTGATGACAGGGCAGCAGAAATGTCTGCAGCAGCAACCAGGACTCACGGGCACCACCAGACGTGCCGGTGCTTGAAAAGGCACTGGGAAATGACACACAAGCATTAGGACCCACTTGAGGTGGCAAAAAATATCCACCTTCTCAACCCCACTCTGCCAGAGGAGGTTTCACTGTATAGCTAGGGAAGAGGAGGAGTGAGGTCAAGTTAAACTCAATCACGGGGCCGTGGGGACTAAGGAGATGCTTTAAACTGTCCATGGAATGTGAGCAAAGTACCTAAATGCATTAGGCTGTTGCCCTAATGCAGCCCAACACAAGAAAGACTTGGTATCTCTCCTCGTTCCCCTCCCTAACTCCTTTTGACCAGCTATAGGGAGTAAGCGAGTTCATTGCCTCAGAAGAATTAGGTCAGACCAGAGCTGAAGATCAAGCTGACAGAGGGGGGTTGGGTGCCAACGTCGATTAAATGAGAAGTGAAAAGGGAGTCTCACTCTGAATCCAAATATGGGAATTTAGAAGGGCAAAGGCTAATATTAGAATGCTTAAGAATTAGGATGGGAAGATATATTTATTATCAGAGAATCAGGGAGTTTCCATCCATGTCAATACTTTACTGTAAAGAAGCCACACTTTCATGTTAATAGATGTTTAAAATACTCAAGCTTTAGGATAAAAATGATTCATTTGCTATATGGAAATTCCTGAAAAACTGTATGTATTACTCCTCTTCAAATACATACCATGACATGCATTATTACTGCAGGGCCGTTTCTTGAGAGTTTTCTAATCCCACCATCCCACCCCAGAACTGAAAGAGCAACTCTCTGCCATAAAGGTGACAGCTTCTGACCATCTCCATCCCACATAGAAATGACAACCTCCTTAATGACGCTAAGTGTATATTGTAAATATATTATCACCACTCTCACACCAACTGTCTCTGTTAAAAAATAATTACCAATTAGTTTCAGCAAATGCATTATAAAAAGGTGGCTAATTTTAAGTATCTTCCTCCTCCCTGTTTTAGAAAAAAAAAAATTGAGTGATGCAGAGAAAGCAATCTGTTACCTGGAGGAATTTAGAATTTTTTAATGATCTTTGATCAGAATTTTTAAGAAACTCAAGAAAATGGTGGTTCAGGTAACAACAAGAAGTGAGTTGCACTCTCAGCTTTTAGCTTTCTCCTTGAAATTTAATGATACAAAATAAATCTACTTAACCTACTTTACCATTGTTTCTAATTTATCTCTAGAATGTCTTACAAGATGTTGTCTGGATACCGCTTCTAGTCTCTGAGAGCAGGGGTCATCCTAGTTCTCTCCCTCTCTTCCTCCTGGGATACCTGCTCTTCAGCCTCATACAGACATCTAGCCCCTGTACCTCTGTCCTTGCTCTCTTTAGATACCCCGCCCCCTGACTATGCAGCCTGCCTCTTCAGCTCAGACCCCAAGGCAGAAGCCTCTCCCCCAGACCCTAGTCTCCATTGTCCAAGTCATATTTTGCCACTTTCCAGCAAAATGCAAACCCAGAATAGATCAACCATCCTTTTTCTCTACTTTTAACCAGGATAGGCAGATGCTACTGGAGAAAATCATACTTTTTTGTATATTGATTCCACTACAGATTGGTGCTGTCTGATGTCAGTTGTTTCCTTAACACTGCCCAGAAATCCTATCCAGTCCCAAAGAGCTTTCACTTCTTTATGGTGGGGTTAAACTTTACCATGCACCACGCCTGCTACAATCTGGCTCTGCCCCTGGAACTGCACGTACACAATTCTTGCCAAGCTCGACAGTACCTTCTCTTTGCTGAGCAGTACTAAACCAGCACAAGTGAGGATTCTGGGCTGGACAACTAGGGCTCTTATCCTGACTTGGCTGTTTATCAGCTATGTCATTTTGTCAAGTTTCTTTACTCCCTGTAGTCTCCATTTTTTTCACCCATAAAATAGATATAAATAGAGAATTATAAGAATTAAGTGAACAATATGAATGTAATTTTAAAATTCCAGTCTAACAATCTTTATTTTTTACTTGGAGTAGTTCGTTTACTAAATATTAAATTTAATCACTGGTAGACTGAGTTTAAATTTTCCATCTTAGTATTTGTTTTTAATTTTTAAATTTTATTTTATTTATTTTTTTTATACAGCAGGTTCTTATTAGTCATCCATTTTATACACATCAGTGTATACATGTCAGTCCCAATCTCCCAATTCATCACACCACCATCCCCACCCCACCGCAACTTTCCCCCCTTGGTGTCCACACGTTTGTTCTCTACAGCTGTGTCTCAACTTCTGCCCTGCAACCGGTTCATCTGTACCATTTTTCTAGGTTTCACCTACATGCATTAATATACGATATTTGTTTTTCTCTTTCTGACTTACTTCACTCTGTATGTCTGTCGACGGGCATTTAGGTTGCTTCCATGACCTGGCTATTGTAAATAGTGCTGCAATGAAGATGGGGTGTATGCGTCTTTTTGAATTATGGTTTTCTCTGGGTATATGCCCAGTAGTGGGATTGCTGGGTCATATGGTAATTCTATTTTTAGTTTTTTAAGGAACCTCCATACTGTTCTCCATAGTGGCTGTATCAATTTAATTCCCACCAACAGTGCAAGAGGGTTCCCTTTTCTCCACACCCTCTCCAGCATTTGTTGTTTGTAGATTTTCTGATGATGCCCATTCTAACTGATGTGAGGTGATACCTCACTGTAGCTTTGATTTGCGTTTCTCTAATAGTGATGTTGAGCAGCTTTTCATGTATTTCTTGGCCATCTAAGTCTCTTCTTTGGAGAAATGTCTATTTAGGTCTTCTGCCCATTTTTTGATTGGTATTTTTTTTTAAATATTAAGCTGCATGAGCTGTTTATATATTTTGGAGATTAATCCTTTGTTGATTCATTTGCAAATATTTTCTCCCATTCTGAGGGCTGTCTTTTCATCTTGTTTATAGTTTCCTTTGCTGTGCAAAAGCTTTTAAGTTTCATTAGGTCCCAGATGTTTGTTTTTATTTCCATTACTCTGGGAGGTGGGTCAGAAAAGATCTTGCTGTGATTTATGTCAAAGAGTGTTCTTCCCATGTTTTCCTCTAAGAGGTTTATAGTGTTCAGTCTTACATTTAGGTCTCTAATCCATTTTGAGTTTATTTTTGTGTGTGGTGTTAGGGAGTGTTGTAATTTCATTCTTTTACATGTA
>NC_041226.1:15563918-15613607 GCF_002837175.3 Physeter macrocephalus | reverse complement strand
CTGATCTTTATGATTTCTTTCCTTCTGCTAACTTTGGGGTTTTTTTGTTCTTCTTTCTCTAATTGCTTTAGGTGTAACGTTAGGTTGTTTATTTGAGATATTTCTTGTTTCTTAAGGTAGGCTTATATAGCTATAAACTCCCCTCTTAGAACTGCTTTTGCTGCATCCCATAGGTTTTGGATCATTGTGTTTTCATTGTCATTTGTCTTGGTATTTTTTGATTTCCTCTTTGATTTCTTCAGTGATCTCTCAGTTGTTTAGTAACGTACTGTTTAGCCTCCATGTGTTTGTGTTTTTTACCTTTTTTTCCCTGTATGTCATTTCTAATCTCTTAGTGTTGTGGTCAGAAAAGATGCCTGATACGATTTAAATTTTCTTAAATTTACTGACGCTTGATTTGTGACCCAAGTTGTGATCTGTCCTGGAGAATGTTCTGTGTGCACTTGAGAAGAAAGTGTATTCTGCTCTTTTTGGATGAATGTCCTATAAATATCAGTTAAATCTATCTGGTCTATTGTGTCGTTTAAAGCTTCTGTTTCCTTATTTATTTTCATTTTGGATGATCTGTCCATTGGTGTAACTGAGGTGTTAAAGTCCCCCACTATCATTGTGTTACTGTCAATTTCTCCTTTTATAGCGGTTAGCAGTTGCCTTATATATTGAGGTGCTCCTGTGTTGGGTGCATATATATTTATAATTGTTATATCTTCTTCTTGGATTGATCCCTTGATCATTATGTTGTGTCCTTCCTTGTCTCTTGTGTAGACAGCATATATATGGGTCTTGTTTTTGTATCCATTCAGCAAGGCTGTGTCTTTTGGTTGGAGCATTTAATCCATTCATGTTTAAGGTAATTATCGATATGTATGTTCCTATGACCATTTTCTTAATTGTTTTGGGTTTGTTTTTGTAGGTCCTTTTCTTCTCTTGTGTTTCCCATCTTAGTATTTGTTTTCTATTTGTCCCATTTTTTTTTTCTTTTTGACCTGTTCTTGCCCTCTTTTGGATTAATCAAGTTTTTATTATTATATTTTTCCCTATCATCATGATTAATGTTATTTTTGTTTGGGTCAAGACATCATAAACTGTGGAATTAAGGATTTGTTTCCAGGAAATTGACAAGGCTGAAATTCTTGATCTGGGTAGCATGCTATCATTCTTTTATTTTTTGAGTACCTACTTTATACCACATTCTGTTCAAGGCTCTGGGAATTGAACAGGGAATAAAAACAGATACATGCTCTGCTTTCATGCAGTTTATCGTCTAAAGGAAAAGGAGTATGAACTCTGAGCTTAGACAGTCCTGGGTTCAGAAACTAGTGTTTTCACTAACTAGTTGTGAAACCTTAGACAATTGCCTACACACAGTGTATTCAAATGTAAACACTGGAATGATATTTTCTTTGGGAGGGTTATTTTGAAGACCAGAGATAATGTATAGAAAGCTCCAGCACAGCTGGGGCATGTGGATAGTAATACCTGGTGCTATAATTAATTATTATTATTATATTCACTGAACTCTAACCACCTGAATGCTTTGCCATGCACTAGTATTATTAAATGTATGCCAGAAGGAGACCATTTTACTCTCACTCTCTCTCTGCCTGCACAATAAAACTGTTATATATGTGTCTTAAATATTTGTATTTTTCTGCACTCTAATATTCAATTTTGTGAACATAATTTAATTCATGGTCTATGAGTTTGCAATAATAATGGGATTTGGAATAATAATAACCATATTATTATTGCAGCATGGTGACATTTGCCATCTTCCTTGTGAAGACAGGTTTTTAAAGTTAGTGTCATATTACTTCTGGTGATTATTATTAACTACTAAGTTTAACGTTCATGTAAAAAAGGATATGTTGGGAAAAGCAGGATCCCGACTTTAAAATAGTCCTATCTCCAAATATATCTGCCTGGAATCGCATAATTAATTAGCATAAAATCGCTTTTCAAATTCTCTGGCTCCTGACTACAATTTTTCACATTGGAACAACTAGAAGTTCAAACTCTTTATAATTATCATCATGTCAAAAAAAAAATTATCATAATGTCAAAGTTATTAGTGGCACTTCTACATAGTTGTCAGTTATGTGATTTCACCTAGACACCATGGATGGAATCCTTCATGCTGTTCAACAATATGTGCTTTGGACTATACCTCCCAGGAAAGTGCAATTTAATGGGAAAAAATTTTGACTGATTGTATTGGCAGGGGAGATTATTAGCAGTGGTTCTGGAACTTTACTTTGCATAAGAATCACCTGGGAGGGAGCAGGAACTGAGTGAGGGCATGTTTGGGGGCAAGGATTGGGGATTGTTATAAGCATAGAATCCTGGACTCCACTCCCTGAGACTCCAGTTGGCAGATTGGCTATGAATAATCTCTTAATCTAAAGCTGGACCCTCAGGGGGGTTCTTTCACTTCCTGTGCCAGTGCCCAGGAATCAAAGCTGCAGATGTGATTTCTGCTCAATTGTTATCCTTCAAATCTCTTCTCATCATTTCTCCTGGGGTTATTCCACTGCAGCAAGACTTGCAACTTAACCTTGACCGCACTTAACCTTTTTATAAATCATTATTTATAAAGAAATTAAATGAGCCAGATTTCTTGGACTAAAAATGAGGTCATACAAACTGACAATTTTAACTATAATTTACAGGAAAAATGTGAAGTTAGAAACATCGAATCAATGATTGGCGAAATTAGAGTTCAAATCAATTCAATTACACAAGTATTTGTTGGTGACCTACCGAGGTTCTGCCAACCCACTAGGCCTGGAGGAGAGAAGTGCATAGCTGTCAAGGAGCTCAGCTTCCATTAGATAAGATAAACACAGCCACAAAAATAATATATAATAATTTATGCATTAAGGCATGGAGAAAGATATCATGTGAACAATAAAGAAACATTTAATTTCATCTGGATGCCCAGGGGAGAAGTGACTTTTAAGTGGACTTTGAAAAACAGGTAGAAATTCACCAAGCAGAGAGGGGAGAAGGGGTATCTCAGCAGAGGGAAAAGCAGGAGCTACGATGTGGCAGAGGTAGTTGGGTATTTCAGCATGGCTGGAGGAGCAAAAATAGAGCAAGTAAGCTGAGCTGGTTATGAAGGGCCTTGCATGTGTGCTAAGGAGTTGGGGTATTCTCTGTAGGGAGCAGGGAACATTAGAGGTTCTTAATAGAAGAATGACACGATCAGGTCTGTGTTTTAGAAATATAACTCCTACTATGACATAAAACTAAAATGGGCCAGGATCTCTCTTGACCCTGACTCCTGTCTTTCTCCCACCATTGGCCCTGGGTTTATACCATGTCCTAAAGCCTCTGGCAGAGTACTCTGATCTACTTAATGCCTCCTTATCTCCAGGTCTCAGCTTTAGATATTAGTTCTTCCAGAAGATCTTTCCAGACAATCCCCCCCACCCCCCCACCAATGGGTCAAGCGCACTTAACACGTGCTCCCCAAATGCCCCATGATTACCCCATCAGGGCCCTTGCCAGACAGTATCAAAATGCCCTGTGTTCTCAGCAGACTGAAGACTTCTTCAAGTCAGGGACCAGATCTTGTTCATTTTTGTATACATGGTGTCTGCCACTTCCCTTGTCTGGCTCATAGTGGACACTCTGTGTCTTCTTTGGGTTGATTCATTTAAAAATGAGTCAGACTCTGGTCTCTAATCCTGTTCTTCTATTTACCACCCACCACTGTGCAATTTGGAGGGAAATTGACCTTTTCTGTGCTTGTTTTTTTCTTTTTCAAATGGAGTTAATAATAGTACCTAATTCATGTGGTGGTTGTTAGCAGTCAATGGACTAGCATGAGGAATGGATTTCTTTCCATGTCTGGCACTTATTAAATGCTCAAGAAATGCTTGCAGGACACACATGGGGAAAGGCCTGACTGGCTGGTGGAAAAGAGGCTGGTTTTCAGATCCACTGACACACAGTATCTAAGAATCAGGTCTGGGAATCTGTTTTATTATTTTTAATACCTCTTCCTTTATGTTTTTCTTTGTTTGTTTTTTTTTTGTTGTTGTTGTTTTTTTTTGCGGTACGCAGGCCTCTCACTGTTGTGGCCTCTCTGGTTGCGGAGCACAGGCTCCGGACGCGCAGGCTCAGCGGCCACGGCTCACGGGCCCAGCCGCTCCGTGGCCTGTGGGATCCTCCCGGACTGGGGCATGAACCCGTGTCCCCTGCATCGGCAGGTGGACTCTCAACCACTGCGCCACCAGGGAAGCCCTATTTTTTTCTTTCAAAAGTTATTCCTGCTTACTTTCGAATACCTAAATGATACAGACATAATTAAAATATAAAAATAAAAATTCTATAGCTCTTAACTCCATAATTCAATTCTACCTGGAGATAAAAAAGTTTTTACAGTGTATATATCCTTTCCAGGTATAGATATAGATGATATAGATGTAGGTGTGGATTAATGGATGGACAGACAAGTGAGAAAGCAAATTTAGTAAAATGCTGGTAAAATGTTGGTGGTAGAGTCTAAGTGATGGATATACAAGTGTTCTATAAAGTTCTTTTAACTTTGTTATTCAGCTGAAACTTTTCATGATAAAACATTGAAAAAAATAACATGGCATCCATAGGTAGAGACTTCTATAATATATATTAAGTAGCAAAACCAGGTTACAGAATATCATGTATGTTGTGACACTAGTTTGTTAAATAGATTTTTATATTTATAAATTATAATATAATATTATTGACATAATAATGACATAAATGTAGACATAGATGAGGTTGTAGATATTGATCTATCTTTATGTCTGTATATTACCCATATCTATACCCCTATGAATATCTATATCCGGGGCACAAGATACAGCTTTTACATATGGATTTAGAAAAGCTAAAAATAAAAAAATGAAAAAATACATATTTATATTCATACAAATGTTAACCAAAAGAAAATTGGTGTAGTTATAATTATATCAAAAGAGTAGAGTTTGAGGAAAAAAGCATTACTAGAAAAAGAAAAACACTTCATAAAGATAAAATAGTCAATTCATCAAGAATATAATAATTCTAGATTTATATGTTTCTAGTAAGAGAGCCCCAATATATATAAGGAAAAAATCAACAGAATTAAAAGGAAAAATAGACAAAGCCACAATAAGCAATGGAGATTTTAACAAAAAGTCAATAAAACACAGTAGATCTGTGCATCATGATTAGCAAACTTGACCCAATCTCTGAAGAAAATATTTATCAAAAGAGACAATATGCTATGCTGTAAATCTCTCTTGAAAAACTTCAAACAATTGAAATCATTCAGAGACTTCATGTTCTTTGACTACACTGAAATTATGGTAGAAATAGATAAAAGAAAGAAATGAGATAAATGGGACTAGAAAATGGAAATTAGAAAATATTTGGAACGGAATGATAATGAGAACACTGTATAGCAAACCTTGTAATATGCTGCTGAAGCCATTGTTAGAGAGACATTTATACTTTTAAGTGCGTAGATTAGAAAAGAAAGGCTGAAAATTCAATGACCTAAGTATCCAGCCCAGAAAGCTAGATCTGTTAAAGCCAAATAATGTAGAAGGAAGGAAATAATAAAGATAAGAGCAAAAATCAGTGAATTGGAAGGCAAATATACACTATACATTAGATTCAACAAAGCTAATATCTTAAAATTAAATTTCAAAAAGTCCAAGAAAATGTATAAATCTCTAGCAAGACTGATCAAGAAGAACTAAGAGAGGGCATAAGTTATTCTTATCAGGAGGTAAATAAGGGAGTTTTGCTATGATCTGACAGACATTAAAAAGATAATGAGCTTATAGAAACATCTTTATGCCAACAAAGTTGAAAATTTATGTGAAATAAATGAACTCCTAGAAAGACACAACTTGCCCAAATTGATAGAAACAGAAATTTTAAAAACTCTGAGGAGTCTACTATCTATTTAAGAAATTGAATCTTAATAAATATGATCATGATGATGGTGATGATTTTGGAGAGCCTCTTAGACCCTAACTTCCATTTTTAATGTTGTGGGATTTTTCTTAGCCTAATGGCTGGATTCTCTCATGTATTCCTCCTGATAGGAGAAGGGATTACCTGACAGAGGAGTTGAGGGAAGAAACAAGACATGCTCAACTCAGTTTTTCCTTCCCTTTATTCAGCTCTCACTTCCTGCTGAGAGGAAGCCTTGTGGTCTGCTCTCTTCTCTGCAGGAAATAACCTGCAGCCCAGCAATTGTCCAGTGATGTCCACAGGTGGGAGGGTACATTGTCTTCTGGGAAAAAAATACTAGCAATGCGGCAGATCTGAAGGCATTTCCTCTGACTGACTGTATTAATAATAAAAGTAATATTTAGAGCTTCATGGGCCTATTCCTGTGTCTCTCTCTCTCAATTTTTTTTTCCAACTTGGGAAAAGAAGTAAGCAATTTTACTTATTGATCTTTTAAATTTCTGACAAATAAGTGGCTCAACTCCCTCATCTGTAAAATGAGGTAATAATAGTATTAAATGAGTTAATGCCTATCAAGTGATTAGAACCTTGCCTGACACATAATAAGCACTTAATAAATGTTAGTTGCTACTTTCTTTAGCAAAATTAAATCCTTACTTGGTGCCAGAGCTGGGCTAAATGCTTTACATTGCATTATGTTGCATGATATGTAGAAGAAATATTTGAGGTAGGCTCTACGATTAATTACTCTTACGTTACAAATGAGGAAGCCAAAATTTGGGAAAGTTAAGTGACTTTGTCCAAGGTCATACACCTCATAAGGTCTGACTTAAGAGTACACAACTCGTTCTTGCAAATACAAGCCATTGGTGATAAGTGGGCCAAAAAAAAGAGAACAAAGGATTCACAAGCATTTGTCACTATTCCTGGAGAGGAAATTTAGGGTAGAGGTCCTACCGATGGTCAACCAATAGCATCAAGCCCCAAGAAGACGACAGTGTTTGTATGATGTTTTAAAAGGACCCATTTTAATAGGAGTAATATTCAAAACAACATTACATATTCATGGAACTTCAAGCATGTCCAAGAGTCTTCATGAACCATGTAAATATCACACCGTTAAAAGTGAAAAGAGTCGGGTCTTTTCAAATATCACTAGCTTTGGACCTCCAACTCCAGTTCTCTTTGGAGTTTTACTTCCTTCATGAGAAGGTCTAATGGAACCCTATCCCTGATCAGATTACGTTAGATCAGTCCACCCTTATAAATGGTTCCAAAATCACTTTCCCTTTTCTCTTCCCTCCCACTAAGCTGGGCTAGCCAATGCCTTCTTTCTTTTCAGCATTAACAGCCCTGCAATCAAGCTTATCACACAAGCTTTTCCTAATCATTCCTGAAAAGAAAAAGGAAAGATCTTTTTGGAAAGAATATATGATATCTGAAGCAGATCTTGGATCAACATACAGGCCCTTTAGCAGATGTGGATCTTGCTGATATTCATGCAGGTGTTTGGAAATGTTTACAGCCTGAATCTTGGCCAGGAATTAGAGAAAAAGACATGCTTCTTACACTTTTGTGGGAGAGTATATGTGACGGGGAATTTTCAAGACTACATTTATTTCTGGAAACAAAATTTTATAATACTGAAAAGGGGGCTATGTATTAAATTTTCAAGTGCTGTTCAAATAAAGTCAAGTTATCCAAATATTTGGAGTTAAGGAATTAACAAACATTCAGAACATGTGAAGAAAACTGGAAACACTTTCAAGTTTTTTTAATGTATTACATTTGTATCGTTTTTTTATTGAATAAATTTGACATATAATATTATGTAAGTTTAGGGTGTACATTGTGTTACTTTGATACATTTACATATTGTAATATGATTGCCAAAATAGTGATAGTTATCACATTACATAATTATAAGACAATATTATTGTCTATATCCTTTATGCTGTGCATTAGATCTCTAGGGCTTATTTCGTACTTGTTACAAATTAGTACCCTTAAACACCATAATCCTTATCCCTCCCACCCCATCCCCCGGTAACCACCATTTTACTCTCTGTTTTTTACATATTTAACTTTTTATTTTATTTTATTTTGCTTTATTTTTATTTTTTCGGCACGCCATGCAGCTTGTGGGATCTTTTTTCCCCAATCACGATTGAACCCGGACCCTCAGCAGTGAAAGCACGGAGTCCTAACCTCTGGACTGCCAGGGAATTCCCCATATTTAACTTTTCACATTCCACATAGAATCTTTGTCTGATTTAGCAGTTGTCTAAGTCTTGTCTTTGTCTGACTTAGAAGTTTTCTTTTTAATGACTGCTTTGCTATGTCTTTGGGCAAGTCCAAATCTCTTCTCAGAGACCTCAGTTTCCCTATCTGCAATTAGGACTCCATACAGCACATTGATATGTAAAGAGGATTTTTATATAATGCCTATATTTCACTTTGGCTTTCTTGAATATGGCCGCTATAAAACCACAAATAGCCGAGCCAGATTTTCCTTATGTCTGAGCTCCCCGCAGAGTAAGTAAAACACTTTTCAAAAGTACCATTTAGCTCGGCTGGACTGCTACTCCCTCGTATTATATGGAACCCAGGTGGTTTTTAAATGTTAACACAACTTCTTCAAAACTGCCTCCCTGGGTCCCACTCCCTGGGCACTTGGAAGATAAGATCTCATTATTTTAACATTTTCTATAGTTTCTCTACAGGGCATATTCAGTTGGGCCACCCCAGAGTTTCCATTTTATAAGAATGCCCCTTCCCAACAAGAAAGAATATTTGTGAAGCTTCTTTTCTGACAGCTCCGAAATTAAAGTGATAAAAAAAATTGTTTAAATTGCTAATCTGAAATTAATGTTCCCTTTCCAATAAGAAAGAATGTTTCCATGAAGCTTATTCTGACACTTCTAATATTAAAACACTTTTAAGCCTGCCCTTCCAAAATTAAGGGAAAATAGATAAAGTCTCTGTGGGCATCTGAGTATGACATTTCTATGTGAGGTCTTAGAGGAACATACTCTCCTGGTCCTTCCATTGGCTTTGCTGTTTCATTTTCCTTGTTTTCTTCCTTATGTAGAAACGGTACCTGAAGTTCAGGTCTTGTGCCTTTTTCCTCTTTCTCCCCAAACTCTCTTTTAGATTTATACATTCATATGGGGATTTTTATAGAGTGAGAGTCTATGAAAATCATAGCAATTTGCAGTCCCGAATTACCCCAAAACATTAAGCTAAATCCTGTGTGTTCCACTGGCGAAAACTGTCAGCCCAGGGGAAAAGAAAAGGAAACGTTACATAGGAGGTATGGAAGAAGAAAAAAGAAGACAAATAAAAGGGGTAAAATTTAAAAGTGGGTGAAAGCACGAGAGGTATATTCCCGTTTCCAGAGAAACCATCAGTCGCCTAGAATTCTGCTTACTTGGGAATCACTCGCCAGAGATGCGGGTAAGACTCTCCATCAAAATCCAGAAGAGGAGCATTCACGGCAAAACTGAGAAAAACGTTATTTTGCTCAAGCTTATAAAAGCAATAAATAGAAATTCTATAAAGGCCTCTTTCAGCTACATTTATATAAATTATATTCCATATTGCTGATCCACAATTAAATCAAATTTATTTTCAGAATGGTAACCTGGACAAAACTGTTACGCTTGTGTACGCGTGCTGGGGACAGGGGTTGGTAGGGCCAATGAGTGATAAACAGTAAGTCATAATTGTGTGGGGAGGTAAAGAATGTCTACCTTTTAAGGTCTTACTTGTAACTATTAAATCCCAGAGTTGAGAAAGAGAAAACAATTTGCAAATTACACGTTCAATAACAAAAAATATGGTGTCTGAACAACCTTGCATAAAGAAAATCTGTGTGTCAAGGAGTTTGGATGGATGATGAAACATCTTAAATTTTACTCTTGAGGATTTACCATGTCTCCAGAGCCACAGTCCAGATTAGAGCTTTGAATTGTTCAGAAATGTACACTTGACTCCTTCAGTAAATTAATTATATGTGAAGATCCACTTTAAACATTTGCTATATTTATAGTGCCTTAAATTGGTATTGAATCCCAGAGTGACTGGACCTCAAAATAAAGAAAAAAATACTGTCGATTTCAAAAATAGCATTCCTTTTAATTAAAATGTGTACATGCATTACAGAAAATTTAGTAGATGCATATAAGCCAAAAGAAGAAGAAACCATGCATAATTCTCGCATTTAGAAATCAAGACCATTGTACCATCTCATTATATATTCTTTTCTCCGCCATTTATAATGGCCACATGGTGTAACATTGCATGGATATACCATAGTTGATTTAACCGGTTCCTCATTGTTAGAAGTTTAGGGTTGTTTTCCATGTTTCGCCAAAATTCATCAAGCGGCAATGAACACCTCTGTAACATAAATCTTCGTACAGATCATTTTGCGCTTCTGCAAGTAACTTCGGGCAGGAACAGAACTTCCACGAAGAGAAAAATGTAAAGCATGGAGGTAGCAAAGAAGCACTGCTTTCTAAGAGGTCTGCTCTGACTTCCACAGGCCGTCTGGGCTAGAATCATCCTCCTGCTATCCCCGCGGGCTGGGGAAGCAGCGTCCTGATTCAAACGCTGTCTGCTCTGCACAGCTTCGTGGTTAGAGGTCAGTAAGCCTCCCAGCAAGGTTCTCGGAATACCTCCTCTTCCAGTTCTAGGAGGAGGGATTGCTCTGGGGATAATAACTGTGACTAAGCTGGGACCTGTCGGAGGGATGGGGCTGGGGGGACGGGGATGGGGTGGAAGGAGTTATTTTGGTATCTCTCCTACCAATACATCCTGTTGATTTGAGAAACACCATCACATTCCTGTCAGGACTCCCCCTGGGGTGCCTACTGCACTCAGGTGGGTGCAGAGGTTAGTAACAGGCTGTTTCCTTGATTTGGCCCTGGCAGGGAGAGGGCCGGCTCTGAGCTCCCCTACTGCAAAATCTCCAGTGAGCCCTTAGCACCCACGAGGCATAATTAGCCTGGTGTATCAGCGACCTCGCCCTTTCCCTCTCTGCTCCAGCCTCACCAGACCACTCACCAAAGCAACATCTGTACCCTCAGCTCCCTCAGCGTGAACATCCATCCTCACCTCCAAAGTCTTCATCTTTCTTTATAACACAGGATAACCATCATTTCCTCTGTGAAAGCTTCTCCAGGATCCCAGGCAGAGTTCATGTCTCTTCACTCTTATTCCAACAGCCATCATGACGTTGGGCTGGTGGTCTAGGACCTGCCTCACCCAGCAGACTGTGACTCTTCTGATGAGGATTGTGGCTCTGGGAGTCTGTCTTCTTGGTGCCCAGGACAGAGTCTGACATGCAAAAAAGCACAGATTTTCCATTTTTATTTATTTTCCAACGAACGAATTTAAATGTTTGAAACCACTAACTCAGCAAGTTGCACGTGAATATTTTTAAACAGCATTAATTAGCCGATATCCACCCTTACAATGAACTCATTCATGCAATCCATCCAACATGGCTATTAAAATGGGGGGTGAAAAGATCACAAAAGAGTGGAAGCCATTTTCAAAAACTGAACTATAGTTGAAATTGAAATATAACTAATATATTATGTTAGTTTCAGGTGTATTACATAGTGGTTTGACATTGGCATACATTATGAAATGATCACTATGGTTAGTTAGTAACTATGGTTACTAAGTCTAGTAACCATCTGTCCTCATACAAAGTTGTCACAATAATTATTAACCATATGCTGTGTACTTCATCCCTGTGACTTTTTATTATATAACTAGAGGTTATACCTCTTAATCTTCTACACCTATTTCCCCACCTCCACTCCCCTCCCTTCTGGCAACCATTTATTCTCTGTGTCTATGAGTCTGTTCTCATTGTGTTTTGTTTCTTTGTTTGTTTTTTAGATTCCTCATACAAGTGAGATCATGCTGTATTTGTCTTTCTCTGTCTGACTTACTTCACTTAGCATAATACCCTCTAGATCCATCCATGTTGTTGCAAATGGCAAGGTTTCATTCCTTTTTATGGCTGAGTAATATTCCGTTGTACATATATACCACATCTTCTTTATACATTCATCTGGACACTTAAGTTGAGGGACACTTAGGTTGCTTCTATATCTTGCCTATTACGTTTCTGGATCTTGGAAAAGTGGCCTATGTAGGAGATGTAGGCCTAGCATACTCCCCTCTGGATACCAGAACTCTATGCCCTAGGGGTGCCCCTATGTGGGCTGAGTGGGCCCTTCTGTTGTGGGGCAACTGACTACTCTGAGTGTCCTGGTAGGTGGGTTTGACCCCCAGCCCGACTGGCTGCCAGACCCTGCCTCATGAAGTGAGGACTAATCTGCTACTGAGCAAGGCTGGGTGCCTGCCTGACTGGCTGCAGGGCTGGTGGTATCACAAAACAATTTTTGAAAAAATCTGTTGTTTTTCATTATATCTTGTTTTTACTTTTTATTTTTATTTATTTATTTATTTTTGGCTGCGTTGGGTCTTCGTTGCTGCACGCGGGCTTTCTCTAGTTGCGGCGAGTGGGGGCTACTCTTCGTCGTGGTGCGTGGGCTTCTCATGGCGGTGGCGTCTCTTGTTGCGGAGCACGGGCTCTAGGTGCACGGGCTTCAGTAGTTGTGGCACGCGGGCTTCAGTAGTTGTGGTGCACGGGCTTAGTTACTCCACAGCGTGTGGGATCTTTCTGGACTAGGGCTCGAACCCGTGTCCCCTGCATTGGCAGGTGGATTCTTAACCACTGCGCCACCAGGGAAGTCCCTATATCTTGTTTTTAAAAGGAACATAAAAGAAGTAAAACGACAGAAAGTTTGTAGCATCATGCTATACTGTTTTAGAATTATGGTTCTCTCATTTTCCTCGATCCACTCAAGGATTCACAGGGAACAGCAGGGAATCTCAGAATTTATGTTAAATCAAGAACTGGGTCCCAACACATCTTCTTAGAAGGCTTGGCACAGTAGAACCTCAGTGCCTTAAAAACAACCAGGAGGGCAACAGAAAGATGGAAGTTCTTATCAACTGGTTATAAATCAGTAATAGAAACATAAAATAATTGTTTTAAAAGTAAATATAAACTAATATATTGGCCTTTAATTTTTTTCCCATTTAGCTTTGGGAAGAGTTACCAAAATTCAAGGTGTGTGAAAGGCCAGAAAATTTTATTGTGTTGTGGTCATTTTAAAGAAATAACGTAACAGTTTTAAAACTACCCTCCAAACATTTGAGCTTTATTTTAATGGTTAGAATTTGGTATAGGGAGAGTTTATCTTGGATGCCAGCCTAAGAAGTGAGATCAATTTAATACTACAAGCCCTTGGTGGTATGAGGTGAGTTTACCTGCAAAGCGTGTCATGGCACAGAATCAAAGAACAGAGTCACAGGGAGTCCCCAAACAAAGCAAGGTTTTCCTACCCTTTTGGGGGTAGCTGCATCTCCCTGTAAGTGTAAATAATCTGGGGACGAGGAATGTATGCACCATGTATGAAGGACAGTAAGGTCCCTGGACAGAGGCAATGAGGGGGACACCATTTCTGAAGAGTTTTCCAAGGGAATGACATCCTGAAGGATTATATAAAAGGAGAAACAACCTGTACTTTACCTACAGCATTTTCATGCTTACATTAACATTTTCTTTAAATGCAGAAGTTGTTAGCATTTTGAAACTATCTTCCACTTGAGAGTCATTTAAATGTAATACATTTAAATGTATCTAAGCTAGATAATATAATATCCAGGATCATGCATAAGAGGCACCCAAGATGCTTTGCTTCTGGGGAGGATCCTAGGAAATTGGAGGTTAATGTAACAGAGGGGCATATGCTAAAAAAAAAAAGTTCTTGAAAAGAATATAGGCATATCATATAAAATATAAAACCAGCTCTAGAGGAAATAAATTCTGAAACCGTTGACAGTCTGTGATTCTGGGTAATGGAGATGGTGGGAGACAAACTTTTTATTTGGGGCTCTACTGTCTGGATCTTTTACAAATTACTATTATGTGCATACCTTGCTTTTAATAAAGGAAGAAAAACTTAAAATAACTATAATGGATATATCCTTTAAAAATAAATGTCTTTGGGGCTTCCCTGGTGACGCAGTGGTTAAGAATCCGCCTGCCAGTGCAGGGGACACGGGTTTGAACCCTGGTCCGAGAAGATCCCACATGCCGCAGAGCTACTAAGCCCATGCACCACAACTACTGAAGCCCACGTGCCTAGAGCCCGTGCTCCGCAACACGAGAAGCCACAGCCATGAGAAGCCCGGGCAACACAACGAAGAGTAGCCCCTGCTCACTTCAACTAGAGAAAGCCCACGCGCAGCAACGAAGACCCAACGCAGCCAAAAATAAATAAATTAATTTAAAAAGTAAAAATAAAGAAGCTGCCTTCATAGACTGTGTAGCAATAAGTTTTACTGTTGTTTCAAATTAACATCTATTAACAATAACAAAATGGTCTATAAAATTAAAAATTAGATATCATAGTGATTTCTTGAACATCTAAACATCAATGGGAAATAGAGAAAACAATGTGAGCTTAAAACAGAACCTTCTATCTTCCCCCCATAAATCACCTTGTTTTATTTATTCTCAAATAACTTAATATAAAAATAGTTCAGAATAATAATACCAAACAACAGTATTATTAAAGCGACATCTCATAAAAATCACTGGTGTTTGAATTCTATTTCATGAGAATGTAAGTTTCTTCTTCATTCTGTAGCCCAGGTGAAATGAGATTGAATCTTAACAAAGCATTTGTCTTTTGTTCTTTGTTTATTAAAAGGGGACCAAGAAGACCTTTTAAATGAAATGTAATTCAATAGAATTAGTTTGAAAATAAATAGAGCACATGTGGTTAACTTTGCTTTTGAAATTAACCTATCAGGCACAGATCTCTGTAATTAAAGAATCCTAATTCACAATTCTCTGAATCACTGCATCTGGCAGGCAAACGCCAGTAATTTTCATTTCACAACACAGTGCCTCAGACAGTAATAAGCCAGAAGGAAAAACATGCAGTTTTAATCAGGTAACAAAGCATGTCAAATACTTATCCTGAAACGGGGGAGTCTGGCACATGAAGTGTGAGCCTCCGTGAAGTCCCTTAGGGAATGTTATATGCTCTGATCTGTACCTTTTCACAGCTTCTGCTGAAACCTTTAAGAGGAAAAGAAAGGTCTCAACCAGAACAGGCGTCGGTATTCAAAACAAATCACTCTCAGTGGGGCTTCTGGGAGCCAAAGATACAAACAAAGACAAAAAAAAAAAGTTCTTGAAAAGAATATAGGCATATCATATAAAATATAAAACCAGCTCTAGAGGAAATAAATTCTGAAACCGTTGACAGTCTGTGATTCTGGGTAATGGAGATGGTGGGAGACAAACTTTTTATTTGGGGCTCTACTGTCTGGATCTTTTACAAATTACTATTATGTGCATACCTTGCTTTTAATAAAGGAAGAAAAACTTAAAATAACTATAATGGATATATCCTTTAAAAATAAATGTCTTTGGGGCTTCCCTGGTGACGCAGTGGTTAAGAATCCGCCTGCCAGTGCAGGGGACACGGGTTTGAACCCTGGTCCGAGAAGATCCCACATGCCGCAGAGCTACTAAGCCCATGCACCACAACTACTGAAGCCCACGTGCCTAGAGCCCGTGCTCCGCAACACGAGAAGCCACAGCCATGAGAAGCCCGGGCAACACAACGAAGAGTAGCCCCTGCTCACTTCAACTAGAGAAAGCCCACGCGCAGCAACGAAGACCCAACGCAGCCAAAAATAAATAAATTAATTTAAAAAGTAAAAATAAAGAAGCTGCCTTCATAGACTGTGTAGCAATAAGTTTTACTGTTGTTTCAAATTAACATCTATTAACAATAACAAAATGGTCTATAAAATTAAAAATTAGATATCATAGTGATTTCTTGAACATCTAAACATCAATGGGAAATAGAGAAAACAATGTGAGCTTAAAACAGAACCTTCTATCTTCCCCCCATAAATCACCTTGTTTTATTTATTCTCAAATAACTTAATATAAAAATAGTTCAGAATAATAATACCAAACAACAGTATTATTAAAGCGACATCTCATAAAAATCACTGGTGTTTGAATTCTATTTCATGAGAATGTAAGTTTCTTCTTCATTCTGTAGCCCAGGTGAAATGAGATTGAATCTTAACAAAGCATTTGTCTTTTGTTCTTTGTTTATTAAAAGGGGACCAAGAAGACCTTTTAAATGAAATGTAATTCAATAGAATTAGTTTGAAAATAAATAGAGCACATGTGGTTAACTTTGCTTTTGAAATTAACCTATCAGGCACAGATCTCTGTAATTAAAGAATCCTAATTCACAATTCTCTGAATCACTGCATCTGGCAGGCAAACGCCAGTAATTTTCATTTCACAACACAGTGCCTCAGACAGTAATAAGCCAGAAGGAAAAACATGCAGTTTTAATCAGGTAACAAAGCATGTCAAATACTTATCCTGAAACGGGGGAGTCTGGCACATGAAGTGTGAGCCTCCGTGAAGTCCCTTAGGGAATGTTATATGCTCTGATCTGTACCTTTTCACAGCTTCTGCTGAAACCTTTAAGAGGAAAAGAAAGGTCTCAACCAGAACAGGCGTCGGTATTCAAAACAAATCACTCTCAGTGGGGCTTCTGGGAGCCAAAGATACAAACAAAGACACACACACACACACACACACGTGCATGTACACAGATGCCTATGCACACGCATGCACGTTCACGTACAAATATAAATCGATGCAAACATAGAAGCCGATATATTCAACAAAGGGCACTTAAAGAATGGTCTTTGTCTAAGTAATTTTGGTTCAAGTGCCATAACAAGAAAAAATGCTATATTTAACTCTTAGGAAAGTATGTAAAAGTTGGACTTTGGTCTATAGTGTTCCCGACTAGCTGTTTCAGAGGCCAGAAATAAGCCAGGAAGGTACTGCTCTTAGATGGAGAACCGAGGGGCAGGAAGACTTTCCAAGACTCTCATAAGGCAGTTCCAGGGATCTTGAGTAAGGGACCTGACGTCTAAAATCCATGGTCCGTGGAGCAACCAAGGAGCTAGTGGGGAAAATTTTGCAAAATACGTTGTGCTTAACCCACATTTCAAAGCCAAGTCCCTTCCACCAGTGGACAGGGTGGCCCAGACCTGGACAGCAAGCTTGGCCAGCTTGGCACCCTTCTTTGGCCTTGAAGGGTCCATAGGGCCAAGGGAGAGTGCCCATCTGAAGCCCTGTCACCAAGATCTGGGTATGTGGTCCCCAGAACATGCCCCTCCACCCCAAACAGCCTCAAGCCCAGGTCCTTGCTGGCTTTTTCTGAGGTCCATGCTCCTGAGGGGGGAGGTCACTGTTGGGGTACACACTCGAAGCCCAAGGGGGTGACCGACGGCTGATTGTCGGAGTGACCTAGGGCTTGGACCTGTGTGCTGGGGCGCCATGCTTTTTGCTGGGGCAGACTGAACCTAAGCAGGAAACAACTGGGAGTGAGTCCTGGCTGGAGGTGAGTGGATCTATTTATTCCCTATCCCCGGCCCCACATTATTAGGAAAGGGTCCAGCCACATTTCCACAGAGAAAATGTATCTAAGTTAATTTGAGAGCTCAGGACCTCAACAGGGTGATTTTTGCTTAGCTTCTTTCCATTTTCCTTTCTAGTCATCAGGACCAAGAACCTCTCCAGAGTGGCTTTCCACGGTTATTTGACCTCCAATGACAAACGTATCCAACTATAATCGTGAAATGCAATGAAATGTAAAAATGCCTAGTAAAGAAACACAGTGAAGAGTCTTTCCTTGGCCATTGTGCGTATAATCAAGCTGTTCAAAAGCTAAAATAAAATTGTACAGTACAAGAAAGTATGCAAGTAACGGATTAAAACTTTCTATTAAAGTATTTTTTTAAAAAGGGCGACAGCCTATCTACATATTTGCCTATTGCAATAACAAGCGATACATTTCAGTTTAATAACAAGTCAATCACAATTATATAGGTAATAATTTATTTTTAAAATTTTAATACTAAAGGTATTATTCCAAAGATGTAAAATATTTCAGGCATGAGCTAACCTTTGCATTTACCAAACGAAAATATTATGCCTTGCAATTTGTGATCTGTTTCTCTATTTAAAATTTTAAACAGAAGTAAAGGTGCTGCACAGTCACAATGAAGGAGAGAATTGAAGTGACCAAGGTTCTGTTTCAATTCAGTCCATCACTACCTGTTATGGACTGAATTGTACTACCACCCCAATTCATATGTTGAACCCTAATCCTCAATGTGACTTGCTGGAGATCGAGTTTTTGAGGAGGAAATTCAGGTTAAATGAGGTCATAAGGATAGGGCCCTGACCTAATAGGGTTGCTGTCTTTATAAGAAGAGAAAGAAATCTTTTTCTCCCTGCGTGCACAGAGGAAAGGCCTTGTAAGTACACAGGGAGAAGGTGGCCATCTGCAAGCTGAGGAGAGAGGCCTCACTAGAAACCAACCTTGCTGACACTTTGATCTTGCACTTCCAGCCTCCAGAACTGTGAGAAAATTAATTTTGGTATTTAAGCCACTTAGCCTGTGCTATTTTGTTATGGCAACCCCAGGTGACTAACATGCTATCATTATTTTATCATTTACTTTGAATCTACTGTTTCATCATAGGAATGTGTAGTACCATAGCAATTGAACACACGTACTGTCACGGAAACAAGCTTTATCAGCTCCAAGCCCCTGACCACAAACTCTTGAAAGAAGCACAAGCTGCTCAGTCGGCTTGGAGGGCGCCAGCTGGGAAAGTGGGTTCTCTGTGTTCACTTCCATTTAAAATACCATGTTTATTAAAGAATACATAATCAAGGCATGCTAATTTGAAGGTTACAGAGATATTTTTCATATGTAAAATCAACAATAACTTCAGCAATTATTCCAAACAGATTATAGCCAGAAACAGACTTTTTTCAGGAAGGCGTGTTTTATCACTGACATTGTTTAGAAATGGCAGCACATGGAAATACTAAACAGCAGACAGACTTTTAGCTGATCTTATCATTGCTTTTAAATTCTCTGCACACCACGTACCTGCTTATTACTTGCACTCGGTGGGGGGACCACTTCCACTGCCCCTCATTTATTCCAGGTCTTCTGAGAAGCAGCCCATTCGCCTCTCAGGACATTAGCTTCTGACATCAGAATGGGTCCCATCGTTACATGGTAATTTAGGTATCATGATGCCTAAAAGAAGGGCGATAACCATCTGCCACTGTCACCTCAGGGTTGAAGAATGGACAGAACCTCCTAACACATTTAAGAAGTATTTCCTTCAGGGTACACGGCCCATGTGGGAGGAGAAAACAAGAGTGGTACAATGTAAGTTGAGTGTCTTTCCAGCTAAGAAGCACTTCTTAGACTTCTTTGTCAGCAAATGATAAGGGGGTCTGTTTCCAGGTGGATCCTTGAATCGTACTATTATAGCAGGTAGTGCTGATCATTAGAGGACCTGAGTTCTACTGAAGGTTCCATGTGATTTAATGCTTCTCTGAGTTTTGGCATCTCCAATGTTACTTATAGCTGGAGGGGAACATTTATAATATGATTAGTCACCGACAAGCTATGGAGCAGAAAGGAGCTTAAGCTGGTTTTTAGGAGCCAGGAGGGGAAGTCTGGATGCTAAAATAAAAGGAAGATAAGGAATTCTAGCTCTTCTTTCTTTATTTTTTTTTTTGCGGTACGCGGGCCTCTCACTGTTGTGGCCTCTCCCGTTGCGGAGCACAGGCTCCGGACGCGCAGGCTCAGCGGCCACGGCTCACGGGCCCAGCCGCTCCGCGGCACGTGGGATCTTCCCGGACCGGGGCACGAACCCGCGTCCCCTGCATCGGCAGCCGGACTCTCGACCACTGTGCCACCAGGGAAGCCCGTAGCTCTTCTTTCTGAAGGAGTTTCAAGCAGCTCTGTTGCTGAAAGCCCTACCGTACATCTCTGCTTTAATAATTATATTTTCTGAGTGTTCCCCTGGTCTACGATATCTTTTATCCATTGAGTGCCAACTATCTCCTTGGTGTAGAACATAACTCTACTCCTCCACCGCTTGGAGCAGAAAATGTAAGAAGGATCGTGATGGGAGGAAGCAGAAGAGCCACACCGTTAAAATGATGTTTAAAAAGATAAAAAGATCTGTCAATTTCAGGGTCAATTTCAAAATATGTATTTCAAAGCAATGATGGGATTAGAAAAAAATATCAACTTGACTTCTGGCACATAGTGAGAGCTTAGTAATGGTTATTGAACAAAAGGTCCTCAGCTCCTTAGAAGAAGGCAATGGCTCACTTTATTTTCATTCAGTTCTTTAGAAGTAAAGAATACATGAATATGGCCGTCTTTTACTATCATACTGGCAAACTCTACGACTGAAAATAAACAAAAGGAAGAGGAAGCAATGGGGCTTGAATGGGTAGTGGTGTCCTTGGGTTGTGATGACAAAATTAGCATCCAGAAGGGAAATCCAGGAGTCCGAATCTGTGGCCTGCACCAGACTGCCGAGATATCTGGTGGGATAAACTATCCCTCAGGAAAGATGAGACCACAGGTCAGAGCATATAGCAGGCTGTTCCTTGGATGGCCAGGCACGGTGACACACAGCAAAGGGAAAGAAACCTTTAAACAGAGCCAGTGGAAGTGCTGGCTACCATGTTTGGGAAGCTAAAGGGCTTGCAGAACATTTGGGGTTTTTTTCACCTCCTCTTGAGCTCTCCTTGCAAAATCAACAACTAAGCCTCCCAGTGTCATGAGACCTCACGATGGAAGCTGTGGCCCTGCATTCTGAGCAACGATCTAACCAGATCAACACGAAATGCCTGAGGTCAGAAAAGTCACACCTATGGCCAAAACATCTAGATCTCTAAGAGGTGACAGGGTCCTCCTGAGAACGCTGCATCCTTCTGAGCACAGCGATCGTCACACTCTGAGTGTATTGTCTTATTCACTGTCTGACTAAACACCAGGTAACTGCTTGGCAGAGATATTATAGAGGAATTTCAACTGCAGATAACTGGGTAGAATAGAAATGCTTTAAAGTCCTTTCCTAGGCTGAGAGTCTATTGTCTGACTGCCTATGTTCTCATTTTACTCTCTCACATCCTACTTCCATTAACTAATGCTGGGATCAAGGAGGTATAAATGGATGGTGTTCAAGTCAGACATGGAGGGAAGAGTCTTCCATCCCCTCCCCTCCCCAATCTATCCCCCTTTTCCTGTAGAAAAAAGTTCAAGGTAAGGGTCCAGTACAATGTCACTTGCTAATGCTTTGCTTCTGGTGAGCTGTGCTCCCATCAAGTGTAATCCAGAGCTAAACAGACAATCTTCCCCGAAGCTCTTCTCTAGACACATGATATTATCAAACTGCCATTTTTTTGTCTTGCTGTTCAGGCCACCAGGCTCTTTCCTAGTCCAGAGACCTTGGAGCAGAGGACAAAAATGGGGTCCTCTTAATCATGTGATTGTGGGAAGCACGGTGCCTGCTTTGCCCCCTAAGAGTGAAGAAACAATACAGCCCATTATGCAGACTGTTTTCCCAGTATGAAGCTCCCTAAATGGTGTAAGATTTTTCTCTCAGAAAGATTCTGAGAAAGAAAAACAATCTTCGATATGGTCCATAAAACAGCATTTTAAAACTTGGAGGTGAAGACTAACTTTTTTCTTCTGACCCTGACCACAGTCAGCATGCTCCATCAAAATAAACCTGGGACTGGTAGTTGCCAAGGAGGAGGAGGCTGTGGGGAGGGATGGATTGGGAGTTTAGGATTAGTAGATGCCAGCTGTATACAGGATGGATAAACAACAAGGTCCTACTGCATAGCACAGAAAACTATATTCAATATCCTATGATAAACCATAATGGAAAAGAATATATATTAAGAAATGTATACATATGTATAACTGAATCACTTTGCTGTATAGCCGTAATTAACACAACATTGTAAATCTACTATACTTCAATTAAAAAATAAAAATAAATAAACCTCAGGTTACCAGGCATGGATGCATGGGCATGGAAAGAAATAACAGAAAGAAATGGGCATCTGGTAAAAAAACAGTAATAAGAGCAAGATGGAAAAATTGGATGAAATGGAATGTTCCATTCAGAGAAAAAAAAAAAGTTGTGGATTTTTTTTTTTTAGATCCTCTATTTTGGACTTTCAAAAATGGTGAGGGCAACACATTCTAAAATACTTGGACTCAGCTCAGCCAGACTGCATTATTTCATCTTGACAGAGATCTCCTCCAGAAAAGATTTCCTGAATTACTCTGGAGAGGAATTAAATTCCTTTTATTGGATCTCAATTTATATATATATTTGAGAGAAAACTCAAGTTGACCAAGAACGTATTTTTGCTTGGATGGTGTTCCTTCTGTATGATGCATTGTTATGAACGGGGATTTAACATTTGCCTTTCGCCTGCCAATGGCTTATTGGAGAAAAAAATTGACATCAGATAAAAAGGAATGTTACAAATTAAGTTAGTTTTTCCCTTTTTGGTTTTTGTTTTGGCCCATTAGACTTGAGACTTCATTTTTTAAATATATATATATATTGCATTATGTAACACGGTTCTGTAATGGTAAATTTACTTATTTATATAATAATTCTTTATTATATATCTCACATGTACCAATTGCTAAGTATTTTAAGCCTAAGGGAGGGATGTCCCTTTATTTCAAGGACTCCATGGTCTGTTGAAAGAGATGTACTTACAAGCAGTGATTGACAATGCAGAGTGATCACCGACTCAGTAAAAGGAAGTTTAACAGTCGGAGACAAGTGTGTCTGTTCTCTATGGGGAATAGAGACATCAGAGACTGCCATAAAAATGTTACTTTTCTATTTAAAAATATCACTGTGATGAAAATTATAAAAGAAATGATCCAAAAGTACATATTAAAATTCATTATGAAGTTACACTCTTGCACGAATTTTTCTATGGGTATGGCTATAGATAAATTTTAACAATAAATAACATATTTACTCATTGGCTACTACTGGGTTTAATTTATTTTCTTCCTTCTTAAAAAAATAGAAGAAAAAAGGGAAAATATCCACGCTTATACAAAGCCACTTCAGTTCAAAATGACACTCATCAAGTCACAGAATGAGCAGACATGGTGTGGTCTGCACACATCACTGGCATTTATGTCACATTTGACCATCTTACACACTCAGTTTTCCAGAGAGCTCTCTCTGGTTTCAAACAGTGGGTTTTTCTTATCTTTAAAGTTTCATGGATCCTCCAAGATGAATGCATTTTTGGCCAAATGTTTTTGCATCAAACAAGGAGCCCTATTCCCGATGCACCGTTGGTAATAGCTCAGCCTCACGTGGCTGCAAAAGTCAGCAAGGGGGTTGGCAGCACAGAGCAAGCAAACACCCCCCCCACACACACCAGCCCGCAGAATCAAAATGCCTGGAAGTCAAGGGGATGTCTTGTTCTTGTTCCATAATGGAGTCTTGGTGACATTTCTAGAGGAGGCACAGTTCCTGGCACTTGTCTCACACAAGAGTGCTCTCTGCTAGCACTCTTGTGTGACCCACAAGGCAGGAGTCAGCAGAAGAACAGACCGGGAGGCCGGGGAGGTGAACTACCCTCTCTGTGGCTGCTCTGCGGAGTGGGTATGCCCAGATATCAGGATATTCTCAGCCAGAGTCTGGCCTCCCGGTATCTAAAAAAAGGGTGCAAATGAACTCATCTACAAAACAGAAATAGAGTCACAGATGTAGAAAACAAACGTATGATTACCAGGGTTAAGGCAGGGGGGAGGGATAAATTGGAAGACTGGGACTGACAGACACACACCACTATATATAAAATAGATAACTAGTAAGGACCTACTGCATAGAGCAGGGAACTCTACTCAATACTCCGTAATGACCTATATGGGAAAAGAATCTAAAAAAGAGTGGACATATGTATATGTATAACTGATTCACTTTGCTGTACACCTGAAACTAACACAACATTGTAAATCAACTCTACCCCAATAAAAATTTAAAAAAAAAAAAAAAAAAAGCAAGGTGAATCCCCTCGGTTTACCCGTAAATCCCACTGAAAAGGAGTTGAAACACACTTTTATTTTCCTGCTAACCCCACTTCTTCTGTGGGGAAATATGAGTAGCTATCTGCCTCTGTAGAACGACAGAGTTCATAGATATCAATTTAGAAGCCTCATCTCCCTTGGGAAGTTGCAGCATGAAACATCCTTTTGATAGTAATCTCTTGTTGTGATGAAGTCACTTGGCGGAAAGGGGGCCTTTATCGTTGGGGTGGTTTGTAGCTTAATGGCTGAGGGTTGTGACGCCTAAGTGTGTGCATTTTAGAGGAAGACTTTCATGACACATTCACCCCCCTTTAGGAAAGACCGTCACTGTGGAGGGGGTAATGGGGAGGGACCACAGGAGTTGAAAATACGACCTCTACTCCAAAGAGCTTCTACTATAAGGAGAAGAGCCACTCATCTTTACACCTGGAAGGAAACTTGGAGGTGATGTAGTCTAATGCCCATTAAAAAAAATAAGAAATGGTAATTATGTGGCATGATTGGGGTGTTAGCTCACACTCGGTGATAATCATAGTGCAATATAACACTTTCAACTTACACAATGTTATACGTTAATTATATCTTAATAAAGCTAGGAAGAAAAAGTGAAAAATAAAGACAAGGAAATTGAGACTCAGAGAAGCCAATAATTTGCTCGAGGACACACAGCTGGGGTTAAAAACAGTATTTCAACTTTTCATCTAGTGATCTGTTTAAAACAGTGTACTGGCCCTTTTTCTATGAAGGAGAGAGAGAGAGAGACTCTTTGATGATGTGCTGAACCAGGGACCAGAAAGGAAAGCTCTCCATCTACAGGTCTGGGACTACTTATGAGTATATGCTGTGCTCTGCTTCCCACCGTAACCAACCTCCTGTTGAGCAAATCCTGATGGTTGAATCGGGTTTCACTTTCAACCTCAGGCTGACAGAAACGGTCATGATTCACTCCGATTCTCTGCGAACAGAAACGATTTGGCTTCTCACACCTCCAGGGACCGATGGACGGAGGTGGTGGACAGCGTCTGGTCTCAGCCCCAGATTCTTCTGGCTCATCGGATGCCCTTGACAGCATATTTGGAATGGGCCAACTGTGCTGTGAATGACATGCATATTTCACCTAGTGACATGGGGCGGCCGCAGCTGGTGAATGGAGCCAGAGTCCACCTGTATATGGACAGGAGTCAAAACCCAGCTTGGCTGAGGAGTGCTTTGAGATGGGTCATCTTTCAATGTGCTAATAAAGATAAAAACTCTGCTAATGGCTGAGTTCTGGGCTCTGCTTTCAAGTTCTGCTCAGTTTCATGTTAATGTCGAACAAATGGACTTAACCGTAACAGACAAGGATGCCGAGGAGCAAGCAGGAAGCTAGTGTGTGTGTTGCTTTGTTTTGTGAAGAGATTTTTAGGAAATCTTGCCTTACAAAAATCTTGCTGCGAATCCTTACGTGTCAACGACATTGCTAGCTTTTCTGCAACAAGCAACGCAGGCGATATGATTTCAAGCTTAGGGATCATCTGGCTCCAAGTAACAGAGAATGACTCCAACTAGCAGGTGCTAAAAAGTGAGATTTGTTGGGAGGACATGAGGTTATCGCTTGGCACCCAAGGGCAGGAAGAGGGGCCAGGGTGCACGTAGTCCTGGACTGAGGGACTGGAGCCGAGTCAAGGAGCAGCATCTTCTCTGGGGACCAGCGGGGGCTCGTTTCTGCTTCTCTGCTTTTCGGAATCAGCTCTCTGTTTGCAGATGGCTTTTCCTGCTTCTCTGGACCGTGGCTCTACATCACTTCCCAGTCTCAGGACTCCCAACCAACTGAGCCAGGTTCTAGGTTCCCCCTCCAGATTTCTGAGGGTGAGGCACCCATAGGCTCGGCTTCCTAGAGGTCGCCTCCTCTCGCCCACCCTTGGTTCCACTAACTCTGGCCAGGAGCTCAGCGACACGTCAAGTGAGCCAGCTGCTGGGGCCCAGGGCTGCTGGTGGGAGAGGCGGTTCTCAGAGGAGTGTGGTCTGGGGAAGGCAACCACCCTGAAAGCGGCCCCCAACAGTTGTCATTCTTGGAAGGAGCTCAGATGTATCCATAGACATTGTAGAACTTTCTCAACATCTTCTTAACTTTAGCGGGGCAAGCCAAACTGTCTCACAGATAGGGAAATGGGGACCGAGGTGTCAGTAAATCGTCTAAGTGACTTTGCAACCTGAGTTGCTGACTCCTGACTCAGGCTTGCGCTGTGAGGGCTGGCTGGCTGGGGATGCGCCGTGTCTTTTAGAGAGGAACAGTGAAGTTGGTCCAGATAGTCGGCAGCGAAGCCAGGCAGAAAATCAAGTAGACCCGTGGTGTATGCCGTATCATTTCATCCACAAAATAAATAAAACATCTGTCCCCCGGAGTGCAGTCTGGCTCACCAGGGGGTGTCTTGGTCCCTTGAGAAAGTGGTTGCCCCAGATCGAATGGTGGTAGCTCGGCTCAGTCTGGTTGAGCCTGGCATTTTGTCATCAATATAAAAGACTTATTAAATATCATGCTGAAATGGTCTTCCATCATTCTGCAAGTATGCACTTTGCTCATCTGAAAAATACAACCAACTTGCCAGTTTCTAAGTTGAAATTTGTGTGTGCTGCCTAGAATAACATTGACTCAGTATTCCTTTTAACGTCAAGCTTTGGTCACGTTTCCCCCTTCAGTTTTCCTCTTCTGTTATCACACACGCAGGTACATGCGCACACAGGCAGATGTGCACATGCTTTTTCTCTCTGTGTGTCACAAATGACAAGGAATTAATGAATATAGAGTATTTTGAACTAAACAAGCTCTGGAGATTAACCTCTACGTGAGAGTTAACAAGTCAAGGTTCAGACGAGTCCGTCTCTGCACACTAGGTGATGCATTCGTTCCTCCGCAGAATTTTGGGAGAGATTTTTTACATCACATTCAAGTTAGATTTCAGCCAGGAAAGGTACAATGCACTTTTCTAAGAAGAGAAATATTCAGTTCTAATAGAATTAGTGCCCTGATCCCTATTTAAGATACAGTTTATGAAAGACCTTTGAATGGACTGTAGGAGATTCTGAGGCCAGAACCCGGGTCCTATTGTTCATTATTTTCTGATTCAAAACACCTGTGGAGTGATGAATCTTTGTGAGAGTTATTGTCTCCCAAGCACCTGTGACAAAAATAAAAACACAGAAAAAAACCCAGGACCTTCGGATGTAGAGACCTCACCTTCGCCAGAACCTTCTCTAACAGGAGATATATTCACAGCTGCTATTTCTTTTTCTGCCCCAGCTCCTCACCGGACCCTACCCTCCACCCCGTTCCCACCCTACTCCATGCCACCGGGAAGGCAAATGTGTTTCTTTCTGGCCTGCCTACCTGGCATACAGATAATAGGTGAAATAGCAGTTGCTATAATTAAGATTCCTGAACCCTTCTCCACAGGGCGGTCACGGCACTGGGGCCACGACAGATACGATGACATTTCATCCCCACTCAGCTCTGGGGCGCGGGTTTCATTCCCAGGCCAGACAGGAGATCTGCCCAACTCTAAGCCCCAGGCTTTTAACCATTAAACTGAATTTTTCATTCACAGCAATATTTTAATACAAGTCGTTTAGAGTAAAGTAATCCTTGCTCTATTCCAAGGATGGTAATGGAACTTTATAAGGAGAGTTCCCAATCTTCAGCTCCAGCTTTGCACTCCATCCCGGCCCCAGACCCAAAGAGCACCTGACCCACCTGGGCTCAGATAAACTGTCTGGAATGGTCTGTGAGAGAGAATCCCAGCCTCAGATGCACAAATAACCATAGGCTTAGGATTTGCACCACTTTTCCCTCCTGGTGAATTATTTTTTGGCTTACATTTTTCCATCTCCAGGCAAAGACAGGTGTGCCTTCCTAAAGAGAGAAAAGGAATCCTAGAAAATGTGACTTACAAAGAGAGTGACTTTGAAATGAATATTAATATTCTTTAGATTCATGGGAGAAAAATAGATCAGTACCATAGGATCACAGAGGTTGAAAATGATTTTCAACCTCATTTTGTCCAATGAGCAGAAGTAAAATATCTTAACTTGCCAACTCTGCTCTATTCCAAGAGGCTGGATATAGTCAAAACACACTAGAGGGGCTTCCCTGGTGGCGCAGTGGTTGCGCGTCCGCCTGCCGATGCAGGGGAACCGGGTTCGCGCCCCGGTCCGGGAGGATCCCACATGCCGCGGAGCGGCTGGGCCCGTGAGCCATGGCCGCTGAGCCTGCGCGTCCGGAGCCTGTGCTCCGCAACGGGAGAGGCCACAGCAGAGGGAGGCCCGCGTACCACAAAAAAAAAAAAACAAAAACAAACAAAAAAAAAACACACTAGAAAATGCAGAGCAGCTTGATAATCAGCCTTTAAAGAAAAACTAGTTTTGGATAAAATTATAGTAAAATGCAAATTTGTATTATTTAATACTCAAAATATTAGTAACACCTCTTTTCAAGAGTAAAGATTAATAATTATCAAATGAAATTATTAAAAGAGACTGTGCAATAAAAAAGCACTCTATAGTGATGTGCTTTATTTAACTTTGGTTCCACAAATATTTATTGAATATCTACTATGTGTCAGGCACAGAGCAAGGAGCTATGACTTCAGAAATGAAGGCATAGTTCTTTCCTGTTAAGAATCTACAATCTAGGGGATAATCACCAGCTTTAAAATGTAACAGTGGTGGAGACGGCCTTTTAAAAATTTTTAGTTATTTTGCTAGTTTATCAGAAATTCTAAACCAACTCATTTACATGGAAGGTCTCTCTCTCTCTCTCTCTCTCTCTCTCTCACACACACGCACACGCACACGCACACGCACAATACCTTTCCAATGCATATCACTGTGACTGTCAAAACTTTGTTGGGGGCTTCCCTGATGGGGCAGTGGTTAAGAATCCGCCTGCCACTGCAGGGGACACGGGTTCGAGCCCTGGTCTGGGGAGATCCCACATGTCGCGGAGCAACTAAGCCCGTGAGCCACAACTACTGAAGCCTGCGCGCCTAGAGCCTGTGCTCTGCAACAAGAGAAGCCACCGCAATGAGGAGCCAGCGCACCGCAACAAAGAGTAGCCCCCACTGGCCGCAACTAGAGAAGGCCCACGCACAGCAATGAAGACCCAACGCAGCCAAATAAATAAATAAAATAAATAAATAAATTTATTAAAAAAAAAAAAAAAGCAAACTGTGTCAGGTCTGAGATTTTACCCTACTTGCAAGCTAAGAAGTTAGCTTGTCACAGTCTGCTGGACGCTGGTAGAAGACATGAGATGCCTAAATCAGAGACAGAGGACTTTATTACTCACAGCAGTAGTGGTAGTAAGAATATCAGCATTTCTTTGTTGTTCCCCCAAGACTCAATGCTCCCATGAAACACAAAGGGGACACCTGCACACACAGAGGTTTGCGTTACAGGGGAGGAGCCCTGAGCTTAAGGAACCCAGATTTTTTTTTTTATAATGGGCCGTAATCGTGCCTTCCCTTTGCTCCAAAGGAGGTACTACCTTTATTATACTGAGCAATAAGCACGCCTATCCTTACTCTGGAAGGAGACACTATCTCCATCCTCCAATGTTATAAACAAGCCTGCCCTTTGCTCTGGGAAGAGAAGTGTCTGTCTTCCAAGGCTGTTGATATAAACGCATCCTTGAAAAGATAGTCCAGAACAAAGCCAGTCAGCGTCTCGACCCACAAGACTTGCAGAAACCCAAGAGATCCATGGAAAATTGTCTCCAAATAGTTTTCCCGGTATTTCATTACCCATACTATAGATGTTTTCATGACTAAAGTTCACGTAAACTGTTAGAACTTCATGTAAGGCTCCTGATAGCTACTGAATTATATAGATTCTTGTTCAAATAACCACCAAATCAGTAAGTTGCATTCATGTTGACGTTCCTCTTTCTAAACTCACGACTGGTTTACTCATAAAAGGAAATTAGCACACTAGAAATCTGAAACTGAAAAACTACTTATCATTCCCATAAACATTCTCCAAGCTAAGTCAAGGGTCCTCTATGACTAGTATAGCAAGAAGATGTTTTCTTTAATCCCTCAGTTGTGAACGACTCGGAGAAAGGCCATTAGTTCTTAGATGAAAGGAGCTAATTTGTTAAATTCTCAAGTTTCAAATTATCTTAAAAGTAAATGTCTATCTAAAGCTAGAATCCATGAATATGCCTCTCATCATATAAAAGTCGATGTTGATTTGTTAATGGTGTGATATTTGACTTTTAAAAGGTAGCTTAAAGGAAAGGAAAATCATCAAAGTTAGAGACAAGAAAAATTACTTTGCTTAGGAGCCCAACCTTGGCCACTGTTGTAATGACCTTCTCTGGAGTCATTTTTTAAAAACAAAATGGTTGGGGCTTCTCTGGTGGCGCAGTGGTTGCGCGTCCGCCTGCCGAGGCAGGGGAACCGGGTTCGCGCCCCGGTCCGGGAGGATCCCACACGCCGCGGAGCGGCTGGGCCCGTGAGCCATGGCCGCCGGGCCTCCGCGTCCGGAGCCTGTGCTCCGCGACGGGAGAGGCCACAACAGAGGAAGGCCCGCATACCACAAAAAAAAAAAAAAAAAAAAAATGGTTGATTATTTTCCTAAGGTGGTTTAATTTTGGATGAGCCTGCTGACTTTCAGGATCCTGCCCGTCCTTGACCTTTTATGACGTCAACATTAGAGAAGGACTCCATCCTTGTGGTTCAGAGAGATGCTTCCTGCCTGCACTCAATCCCACCCCCCTCAGGATGTATTACTGCCGTTCCTGTAACTGAGCTATACCTGCGGTGGCCTCCAAAAACACCAAAATCCATTTTTCTGCTCAGCCAACAAATCTACTGGTTGTAACTTACATGGAGCAATTGTTCCCTAGGGCAGGGGAAGTGGGGCAACAGTTCCTCCATAGCAAGAATCACTAATAGTAAACATCTTCAGTAGCAGAGACTGATGTAGGCCCTCTCGTTAAACATACAGATTTGTTTCACAAAAGCCACATTGTCTTATGGTCCATAAAGAGGCTGATCTGCTTATTTTATCATACTGGGACTGTGCTCGATTATTATACAGCTACAATGCTCAGAACACCAAGATTTTGCCTCACTTTTCAAAGACATGATGAAGAGCAGGGCTTCTTTAAAGTATGGCTACTTTAAAATCTTTTTAATTACATAGGTTCCAAAAAGCACCTTTGGAAAACATTGACAGATAACTTTAAAGCCTAGAAGATGATTAGACTGACGTGGGTGGGCTTGGCTTCTGTAATCCAGGAAGAGTGTACTGAATGTTTCCTACATGTTGGAACTTTGATATAAACCCTTTCACTTCCTTATATTAATCTCTTCCTTTAAGGTAGAGATTTTAATATTCATTTTATAGGTCAGGAGACTGAGCCTTGGACAGGTTAAATAGCATGACCAGGACAACTAGCTAGCAAGCCTCTGGCCTTTCCTCTTTGCCACAGCTGCTTCTTTTCCATTGATGAATAGCTGCACCCACAAAGAGGCACCGTATCTCGACTTCTACAAAACCACAGAACTAGAAGTTCAACTCAAAAGGTCTGTGTGTGAGTAAGTGTATAAAATAACCATAACATGTATATTTATACACACATATATGGCTACTATAATTTTCAGTGGTTATTGTATGTGTAATCTTAAACATCTTTCAAAATACTTCCCAAGTATTATTTCATTGGATCTTCATAACAAAACTACTAGGCAAGTATTATTATCCCATTTTAAATGGAAGCAACCTAAGTGTCCATCAACAGGTGAATGGATAAGGAAGATGTGGCACATACATACAATGGAATATTACTCAACCATAAAAAGGAACGAAATTGAGTTATTTGTAGTGAGGTGGATGGACCTAGAGTCTGTCATACAGAGTGAAGTAAGTCAGAAAGAGAAAAACAAATATTGCATGCTAACGCATATACATGGAATCTAAAAAAAAAAAGAAAAAGTTCTGATGAACCTAGGGGCAGGACAGGAATAAAGACGCAGACGTAGAGAATGGACTTGAGGACACTGCAGGGCAGGAGAAGGGTAAGCTGGGGTGAAGTGAGAGAGTGGCGTGGACATATATACACTACCAAATGTAAAATAGATAGCTAGTGGGAAGAAGCCACATAGCACAGGGAGATCAGCTCGGTGCTTTGTGACCACCTAGAGGGGTGGGATAGGGAGGGTGTGAAGGAGACCCAAGAGGGAGGAGATATGGGGATATATGTATATGTATAGCTGATTCACTTTGTTGTACAGCAGAAACTAACACAACATTGTAAAGCAATTATACTCCAATAAAGATGTTAAAAAAATAGTATATTAAAAAAAACCCTAAGACTTGGGAGATATCTTGACGCAGTTTCTAGAATGATCAATGCTGTTCTCTTGCTTGCATTGTCAATTTACTTTTCCTTTTAGATCCTTCCCATCAGCACATGAGTGTGCTTTGGTGCCCAGCATTACACCTTCAGCCACTGCTCCATGCCTCCCCTCCCTTCACAGCAAGACCTCTTGACATCTTCTGTACTTGCTGGTCCAACATTCTCAGCTTCACCTGAACCCATTTCAACCAGGCTTTTGGCCCCTTTCCTCACCAAGACTCTCAACAAGGTCACCAATGACACTCACGTTGCCTGACCCAGTGGTCAGCTCTTGGTATTCATACTACTTGGCTTCCTAGTGTCACTTAACTGCATGGATCTCTTGAATAATTTTCTTTCCTTCACTTCCAGGACAGCACCCTCGACCAGTTTTCTCACTTCTTTTGTAGCAGCTACTTCTCAGTCTCCTTTGCTGTTTTCTTTTCATATCTTTAAATCTCAAATTAAGTAGCCAGAGGCTTAGTTCTTTAATCTCTTCTCTATTCACACTCCAGCCTCTTGGCTTTAAGGACTGTCTGTGTGTTGAGCATGGACCTCACCTCTGAACTCCAGACACATTTATTGAGCTGGATCTTGGCATCTCCTCTTGGATGTGTAATAGGCATCTCAAATGCAACGTCTTAAATGTCCTTTTATTCCCCTCCAAACTTGCTCCTCTTGCTCTGTATCCCCAACCTTATAAAAAAGGTGACTGAGAGTTATTCTAGACTACTTTTTCTCAGACTCTGCTGCTTATCTACCAGAAAAGCCTATTGGCTCACCTTCAGAGTATATCCAGCACCTGACTGCTTTCATCCCTTGCTTCCGCGGCCACCACCATTATTTCTCACCTGGATTATTGCAAGAGCTTCCTGCCCAGTGTCCCAGCCTCCATTCTTGGCACTGAAGGACAAGCGATTCTTTTAAGTAGCGTTTGGCCCTGTACTTCTGTACTCCACAACCTCCAGTAGCTTCTGTTATGGATTGAACTGTGTCCCTCCAAAATTCATATGTTGAAATCCTCAACTCTTGTAATTCAGAGTATGACCTTATTTGGAGACAGGGTCTTTACCAACTTCAAATGAGGTCATGAGGGTGGACCGTAATCCAACACGACTGGCTTCCTTCTTAAAAAGGGAAATTTGGACACAGACTCAAATACAGGGAGAATGTCATGTGAACATGAAGACGGCCATCTACAAGCTAAGGAGAGAGGCTTGCTCCAGATTCTCCCTCAGGAGGAATCGACCCTGCCAACACCTTGATTTTGAACTTCTAGCCTCCAGGAGTGTGAGACAATAAATTTCTGTTGCCTAAATCACCCAGTTTGTGGTGACTTGTTACAGCAGCCCTAGTAAACAAATAGCTTTCCTTCTCCTCAGAGTTAAAGTAAGGTCTTTTCAGTAACCCACAAGCCCCTTCACTGTTGGGCCCAGTACGTTTCTGAGTTCTCCTCCCACTGCTTTCCCAGATGCTCACTCTACTCCTGCTTGACGGCCTCTTTGTTCTTCCTTGAACAAACCAGTCCTGCTCCCGCCTTAGTGCACTTTCTCTCCCCTGCAGGGAACGTTTTCCTTCCAGATTGTTCCATGGATTACTCCCTCATTTTCTTGGTCGATATTCAGATGCTACCTTTTAGGTGTTTTATTCCTTTTGGTATTTAGAACTAGCTAACTTACTCGATATTTTCCCTGTTTATTTTGTTTACTATCTGTTTTGCCCTCACTGAAACGCCAGCCACATGAGGTCAGAAATTTTTGTCTGTTTACTGTTGAGTTTAAAATAGCTTCTGGCAGGTAGTAGGAGATCAAAAATATTAGTTGAATGAATGAGTAAATCATAAGCATAAGCTCTACACTGCCATCTAAATGTACCCTGTATGGGAGGCTCCACGTGCCTCCTGAAAATTGAGGGGGTGGGGGAACTCTAGCTTATGATCACAGTAGTGAAGAAAATGCTTCCACTGAGTAAATACCGCCAAAGGAAGCAATGAGTACAGCTACTGTCCTTGAGAGATTGCAAACTAATCAGGTAGACTAAACATATAACGCAAGAAAAAAATAGACTAGATCTACGGAACAGCATATCAACAGGAGCAGTTAAATCCAGCATGGGCTGACTTCTAAAAAATGGTGAGTCAAGGAGTTTTATCAGAAAAGCATCTGTTATGTAGAAATAAATCAATTCATGCCCAAAACTAGAAAGTATTTTTAAGGATATGCTCATCTACACGTTATAGAATAAGTACATTTGAGGAATGTTTATGAGAAGGTCTCAAGCACATGTATTGGGAATGTTTAGTCTATAATGTGGGCACACGAAAAATATTTCTCAGCAAATGCTTTGTCCCTCACATAAACACAATTCCACCAAGTAGCAGCACAAGCAACTTAAAAAAGAGAAAATTGAAACTGCTAGGAACACTCTGAACAGGCAGAAGGTAATCACGAAACCGGGATCTGGCCACCACCTGATGAAAACCAATTAAATTTTGTAGAGATGGTAAGTGACAGAAGGAAACAAAGTTAACTGGAAAATAACCAGTGATGTTTGCTTTCACTCTTTCTGCTGTTCAATTTCTCTCTTTTCAATTTTTTCCCCTTCCCATCAAAATTCCCCTCTCATTTCTTAGATGAGTAATTAAACCCTGACCTCAGGTATAAGTCCCAAAGGCATTTATCAATAAAAATTAACCAGGAGCTAACTTCTTCCTAGTTTTGATGTGGATTCATCACGTGATCTCAAGCTGTCTATAAAGTGTTTTACATTCTTTGGAAGAAAAGCACTACACAAAGCAGAGGATTATTATGGTAGCAGATACTACTATTAGTTGCCTAAAAATAATCCCAGTTTCACTTCTGATATTTAGAAGCTTCTATTTTTCTCTTTCTCTGTTTTCTATTTTTTTTCCCTCTTCCCACTCATTAAACATTCCAGTAAAACAATAAGCAAGCTCATGGGGGTAGAATAAATTCAAGATTCAAGATAGCAAAACATAGTTGCGTGAATCTACATGATTGTGGACATTAAGGAGCCTGGTAGTAAGTGTTCATCACATCCAGGTAGTAAGGGAATATGCAAATTTCTGGAAGAATAGTCCAAAAAAAGGGTGTTTTGCATTACTTTGGAAGGCACTATATTCTTTAAATGTAATATACATTACATCTAACCACATTCCAGAAGCACAACTACAAGGCGAAGCAGCTTCGTGAGACCAAACCACACATGTCATTAGAACGTAGTGAACTTGATCCCACGTATCCCTAAGTTCATTGCTCTTCACTTCATAATTCAGAGATAAAAAGTACTTCACAGTGGAGAGTACACACAGAAGTAGCTTCATGTTGCATTACACTAGATTGTTCATTCGGTGGTAAAATATTTGAATACCTCCATGTATATTTATTCAGAAATTACTTAACATACGAAATAGTATATATATTAAAGCATATACAAAAACAGAACCAGAATGTCCTAAAAATAGAGCACTTTAAAGGATGAAGATAAAATCGGCAATACTTGTAAATGTCTTGCTAACCATGATGGCTTCATTTTATCGTGAGTTAACAGACGGGCTCAGCATAAGCTCAGCCAAAGCTCATCTTTAATGATAATGAAAGTGAGTCCCTATTTCAAATAGTCTTCTTGATCATTTCAAATGTTTTCTACCCAATTCTTCTCAGGTGTGATGAGACTATTAATGTCTTAAGTTCACAATGCAGTTGACCAAGAAAGTCCCAAGAAGGGAAGGGTCAATGCTGCCATCTTTTCTGGTGCTTACTTCACCGTGTTATCTTTCACTGTGAGCTCTTTGCAGGATTAATTTTAAGCCCATATTTTGTGATGGTTGATTTAATTAAAACTAGATGATATCATCCTTAAGTCCTTTCCACAATGGCTCACGTAAATGCCATACACTGAAAAGTGCTAAGAGCACCAGAAGGATGCTGGTGGACCTCCTCTTCCTCCCTCACCTGACCTCCCACCATGGACACAAGGAGCCGTGGCAATCCACATCATACACGTTAGTAAAGCTCAAGATCTTTCTTATTTTTAGATAAAAGTGGAAGATCTAATATATTGCTTTCCAGTTGTGCCTGGGAAGCCATGCACATTGGACATTGCTGCTCTAGGGAATTTTTCAAATGTGGTGCCTCCTAATTTTGAAAACACATTGAAGGCATTTTGTGACCCTGGTAGTACCCCATTTTAATTTTCAGATATCTCCATGAAAATATCAGACAGGAATAAAGCTATCAAGCCTAGACTGGTCTACCTTTTCCCCACTGAGGTGACAAAATAGCCAAATCCAGATTTGACAGTTATCATGTTTTAGTTTTATTCCTGCCACCAGCTGATAAGAATTCTGCATCAGCAATGTTGTGTCTATAATCCTTACTATTTCTTTTTTAAAAGTTGATCATGTAAGTTATTTCTCTGGTATAGGACTTACAGAATGAGTGCAGTGAGTGAAGTAATCTTTCAACTATTAAATAATTAAAAGTGTATTCAGCTGTACAGCAGAAATTAACACAACATTGTAAATTAACTATACTACAATAACCAAGTGTATTCAGGAGTAAACTATCGATACAGGCAACAATGTGGAAGATTTTGAAAATATTACGGAAAATATTCCAGAAAAGTCAGGCTAATCCATCATAATAGAAATCCGGATGGTAGTTGTCTCTTCACAGGTGGAGAGGTGGGCTTGACTGGGAGGGGGCATGTGGGAACTTTCTGGAGTGAAAAAAATAGTTCCATACCTGATAGACAAGTGAATTAAATGAGTGTTTGCATTTTTCAGAACTAATTTATCTGTACAGTGAATATCGACACGTTCAATTGTATGTAAATTATGTCAACAAAAATATAAGTGCACCATAAAACAGTTTCTAATGGTGGATTTATGCCATCTTATGATGTCTTATTCAGCACCTGAACAGCTAGTCCCATTTAATCACAGTAAAATGAAGAGCCTTCAGCTGGTAAAATCTGTATATTAGGTGTCAGAATAGAGTGGTAATAATAGTAATAATAATATAATAATATAATAATAATAATATAATAACAATATAGGGTTGTTGTTGTTGTTTTTGCATATGCCAACCACTATGCTATTCATTAGCCCATGCAGAAGAAAACACTCAGACATAGACAATTTGAGTAATTTTTCCAAAGCTATATAAACATTAAATGGCAGAGGTGGGCTTGGAACTCAGGTTTCTCTGATCTTGGAGCCCATGCCTTCAACTACTAGGGCAAATGTGATCTCTTCTTAGAGAAGAATATGAGAATTTCCAGGATGCCATGTAAAAACAGTGTTTATTGTGTGTGTCCTGTGTGCTAGGAACTGTGCTGTTTCATGTCATTAACTCTATAGAACTACCATTGTCACCTCCTTTTTTACAGATGAGGAATTTGAAGCTCAGAGAGGTTAAGCAACTGGCTCAAGATCACACAGTAAGTAGAATATCTCAGATTCCATTTCAGAGCCATTGAAATCAAAGTCCAGTTTTTCCTCCTTTCAGTGGTTCTTAACTGAGATTCATCAGAATCAATAATAGCTATTTTTATATTACACATTTCTGGGTCTACCTTGAGAGTTTTTATCCTGCTGATTGAAGGGGGACTTGGGAATCAGTCTCTTTTACAAAGCCCACCAGTGATACTGAAGAAAATCCTACCTGAAAACCACTGTGCCAAGTTGTCACTGGTTATTCAGTGAGACTCCCCACCCCTGTTAAAATTTCCACGCATTTGTTTTATTTTAACAATTAAGTAGAGAAGAGGCCTCCTGTCATGATAAACAGAAAAGAACACACGTGAGTAAATCTTGGTTTAAGACTCATTTCTGCCATTAACTGTCTGTAGGGTTTTAGGCAAAGTCAGCGAAATCCCAGGGATGCAGTTTTCTCCTTCGTGATATTAAAGAGTTGAAAGTGCCCATCTTTAAGATTCCATCTTGTTCTAATCTTCAATAAATTAAAACTAATCTTACTTGTTAAATTCTGGACCTTCTTGGAAGTATCTGGAAGGACCCTGGGGTTTCTAGCATAGGGTTAGGTGGGAATTTGTTGAAATATTGAAGATCACCATATACAATAGCTTAAGTATAGTGGTACTGATATTTTCTAGGGAAACCTAGAGATACCACTGGTTTCTAGACAAACTGATTTGCCAGAGAATTCCAGATCTTTGTTACTCCAAGAAAAATTAAATAAAAGCAACGGTTCTGTATTTCACACCTATTGTGTCAAATTTACAGCGCTGTTTGGGTAAAAAGATGTAAGAAGTGATCTTTACCTTCAAGCAGAGTTCAAGAGATGCACAAATGGATGCAATCAATCGCCAAGGGAGAGGTACTAACAGTAAGTGCAAAGTTGGAGATGGCTGCCATTGGGCCCCCAGTCACCTGATTTGGCACAAAAATAAAGATTAGGACCTTTAACCTGTGTCATGTAAGAGAGGCCAACCACAGAGCTGGGAGGTCTGAACTTGAGAAGAAAAACGTATCAGTTGATTCGTAAAACCGGAAGAACTGACACAGATGGAAAAGAGCTGGAGTAAAGAAGAAAGAATGCAAACCGTGGTAGATAGATGGTGCAGGGACTTGAGGAAAGCACAGGAAATCAGTCAGCGGCTGCTGCCCACTCATGTCCCACCAAAAGTTGGACGTTGTGTAGGATAAAAGTAGCTCTGGTGTCCATCGTTCTTCAACTGTCTACCGCCGTCTCTGATCCTGCTCTGCCCCCTCTTTATCCTTCCTTCGCTCTACCGCGTGGCCTTATCATACCATCAGCGGTCACCCCGCTAGAGACAGCTGCTGCCTCTTCTCCCATGGCTTCTGCCTGCAGCTCCTGCCGGGGTCTCCTTCTCAGAGCTGAGCTGGAGGCAGGTTCTCACGTGGGGGAACAACGCGGATAAGGGGAGTCAGGGCCTGTTAGTGATGGGAGACAAGGCAAGTCCAGAGAGCATGGTCCACCTTGGACTCTCTCTTCTCTCCATTTTTCTTTCCTACGCTTCCTCTAATTTTCATCATCCTGGTCTCAATAGCCTTGATAAAAAGTTGAAAAGGCCCATGCTGAGGAGAAGGAACTTGGAGGATCTGTGCTCAGCCTGTGGACTTCTGCTCTGTGTGTGCTATACTCTCCAAGGAAGAGGTTTTGGTTTTTTATTTTGCTCTGTCTTCTGATTTAGAGCACTGTATTTAGGAAGAGCTCCGAAGTCAAATCATACCTCCGGCCACAGGCTACCTTCAGGCCCAACCCACAGACTTCTGCCAACGTCTGAGACACTGCTCTCTTGTCTATTGGTTGTGTCCACAACTGTAGTTGCACTACTTCAAATGGGACAGCCTAGGAATAAAAACAATGTCAACAACCCCTTTGATGATTTTATTTCAGAAGGAAGCACTGGACAGAGCAATCAGTTAGGGTTTCATGGACTCTTCATTTGTGCAGTCAGGAGCTACTAGAGTCCCCGTAGTCATATTAACTGAAACAAAGAGAACAACATGTTTATCCTCAATAAAACACTTCGTGTAAGTTTTCAAGAGCACACAGTTCAAATACAAACGTAAGTTTAAAACAAAGTTTACAAATTATGCACCATAAGGTCCCTAAAGCACTGGCTTTGTACTGACATACAATCTAAGCACAATACAACTTGTCAAGCTTAAGAGTACAATCTGATAAGTTTCACAAACGCATATAGTGATGGTACCACCAGCACAATCATGATATATAATATTTCCATCACCTTAAAAAGTGTCCTCATGTCCCTTTGCAGTCAATCTTCTCCACCCACACACCGGTCCTCAGCAGCCACTGATCTCCTTTCCGACACTATTGTTTTGCCTTTTCTAAAATCTCATATAAATGGCACCATGCAGTATGTGGTCTTTTGCATCTGGCTTCTTTTGCCTAGCATACATCTTTTGAGGTTCATCCATGTTGTTGTTTAAAATAACTTTAGGGTCGTATACAGCTTTGGCTCTGGATTCAGGGGCAATACGACTTCAACATTATTTGTAAGTTCTGTTTGATGATGCAGATTATTTTTTTCTATCAACATAGTTTGAAATGCCTCCAGATCACTAGACAAAATATTTCTGTTTGTCTCTCCATTCACCCTGTCTTCATTCACTTGCTTTTTCTCCCAACAAGGAATAAGAGACAGAAAGGGTGTGAGCGAAAACCACTGACCCAGGTACCAATTTATCTTTCCTACTGGGCCATGTTCTGCTTCCTTTGAAGTTTGGCGTGGTCACATGACCTTTTTGGCTAATGAAATGTGAGCAGAAGTGAGGTCTGCTTCCTCCAGAGAGAAACTTTAAGAGCTTCTGTCCTCTTTTCCTGCCCTCGTGATTATAGGAGCACGTGTAGAGAGAGATGCTGGCTCCATGAGTAATGACAAACAGCAGAGCCCTCTGCCAACTGTGTTTGACATAAAGCATGAGCAGGAAAAAAACAAACCTTAGCCACTGAGCAATTTTAGCATTGGCCGTTACTGACGCTTACTAGCGTACTAGTCAATCCTAACTGTAAGAGGAAGCAAATGACCTGGCTATGTGATTGACATACATAAATACAGATTGTCATCTTTCAATCAGAGGATTCTTCTTCTTTTTTTCTATTTTATTCAGCAACTCCAAAATAAACTTCTTTCTTTATGACCCATTGCCTAAAATTTGCATTGAAAGATTGAATGTATTTATTAAACATTCAAAGCAGCTTGTTCAACTTGATCTCTGACGGCGATTGTCAAAGAGTGTGTCTTTTCTAATGGCATTTGACTTTAAACAGAGTGTACTAAGCATGAAATAGTTTCTCCATGGAGGGATACAATAATTAACACTGTCAGTCTCTGTAGCAGGGAATTGTAGAGCTCACCAATATCTATGCTGTCCTCTTCTTCACGGACACAGCCAGAATGCTGCTTCCAACCCCCTGGCATGTGAGTCACTTTCCAGCCAAGGCAGTTAAGAGCAGATGCGTTTCTCCATATTTTACCTCTTTCCTTGGTTGAGGACAAGGCATTAGAAGAAGGTAGAGCAACGTAAAGGAAGGAGCCTGGGTCGTTACATGACAGCTAGCAGCAAAGTCCGCCCACCTACTTCCCATCCCACCAACCTGCACTGGGCACTGTCATGAGCAAGAAATAGACCTTTACTTTCTTAAACCCCTGGTTTAGGGCTTGTTTGTTACATCAGCTAACATCAGTTATTCTGACTAATACAGGACCTCATCCCTTAACAATGCTACAGCACTATAGTTTGAAAGCACCATAAATACCTCTCTCCAATTTAATCCCCACAAACCTCTGAGCTCCACTCCATTCATGAAGAAACAGAAGTTACATGGCTTGTCAAAGCCATGTACGTGATAACCGGTAAGTATCAACATTCATTTTCTGTCCTAAATCTAGTGCTCCTACCATGCTGTGCAACAGCAATCAAAGGCTGCAGTATCTTGGCAATTTACTGCCTCAGATTTAACCAAATTAAATAGACATACAACAGAGAATTGGCTTAAGCAAATGTGGGTTTTGGTTAAGTCATCTCTTTAAGGCTCTGTCTCTGGATCTGATATGGAACTCAAGGCACACACGGCAGGCAGTCAGGAGGAGAAGATCAGGAGCAAACAAGAAACTACAAGCAAAAGCTGGGGCCCCACAAGAACAGACTGTACTTTTTGCCCCTAACTTTGGTGATGTGGGTATGCTACAGCAGTCAGCCCTTCATCACTGATTGTGTCATGTGCTTTGGTTTGTACTGAACTAAAGAGAGGGTTGCCCAGAGACCAGCTTGGGGACAGCCCATTCACTGGAGCAGCCACACCTGGATAGTTCTGAAGCCCTTGGAATCAGTGACTACATGGTGTTTTCCAAGAAATCAGGGAGTAAAAGTAGACCACCTAGAGGGGTGGGATAGGGAGGGTGGGACGGAGGGAGACGCAAGAGGGAGGAGATATGGGAACATATGTATATGTATAACTGATTCACTTTGTTGTAAAGGAGAAACTAACACACCACTGTAAAGCAGTTATACTCCAATAAAGATGTTTAAAAAAAAAAGGAAAAAAAAGTAGAATATGTCAACACACTTATACCCCACCCTTCTTCTAATCTCTTGAACGTGTGAAACTCGAGAGGAATTCTCCGTCTCCAAAATTCCCAGCCAGTTCTTGAAAAATGAAACGTCTTTGTTTCAAGACTGTGGATACCAGAGTCTCAAATGCCAAAGGAGACTAGCCAAACAGGGAGCATATTTCTTGAGATCAGTCTCTCTGCTGATACAGCCGAAGGGCAACCTTTGCTGGTTGGCTTTAGGGGAAACAGAAAACAGACTCCTGGTGACTTTCATTCTTATGATTCAGTCATTCTGGGTCACTGTTCCCGGGTTTCTATTCCTTTGTCTCTATGGTCTTGCCTTTAGGAGCGTTTTTGGGGTGCAGGGTATCTGGTGCCTCAGGGGTCCTCTGCAGCGGGTTGCCCCAACCTAGTCAGTCCCTCCTCAGAAGCAGCCAGCTCCGCCTCCCTCCCAAACCGGTGAAGAGTTTTCCTGATGGTTCACCCATGTCTCAACACAGTTCTTGTGATCCTTGATGCCAAAACAGCAGTTCTCAGAGTTTGGCCTCCTTGATGAAAGGCAGGAGAAGATGGCAGCCACACAGAACCCCAAAAGCCCTGTCTCATTTGTAAAACATCTCAAATGTTTCCCCTAAAGAGATTACTACAGAAAGTAGACAAGACACAATTAGTCAAGGTGGTCCAGATTGGGTTTCTTGAGTGTGTGCTGCTGTGTGTGTGTATGTGTGTGTGTGCGTGTGCGTGTGTGTGTGTGTGTGTGTGTGTATGTGTGTGTAAGAGAGAGAAAGTACAGAGGAGAGTGATAGGGGGCTTGGGAATAATATACCTGCACATAGAACTTATGATGGATCTGAAAAGGGAAGGGTTAAAGAAGAGAAAATTAGTCTCCCCCAATTTACTGGGGACCCCAAACTTGTTGATCATTCACATCTTACCTAAGATTTAGAGATTTCAGAGGTCTAATAGTTACTAGTATCAAAAACTTGCTGCCACAAGAGTACAACTTGCTGGTACGACCCAGTTTCATGTTTTTCTCCAGCCCCAGGCACTTCCAGAAACCTGCTGCCCTTACTCCCCATGGCTTAGCCCCCATTTCACGCCCACTCAGTCCCCTCCAAACAAGAGAAGCAGACAGACAGTAAATTGTGCCTAAATACACCTGGTCCAGGTTCACCCACCTGCCCAGTTTACAAGTTCTTCTTCGCTGATTGATGGGCAATTTGGTAACCACGAATCATGAGAATTATTAAATGGAGCGTTGGGAAATATTTGATGCCAGATATCTGCATGTCAGCCTTCAACTTTTAAAGAGGATTTACCTTTCAGTTCACATTTTATTGGAATGATTAACTGATGGTCAGAACCCAGAAATAAACACACTCTCAGCATATAACACTTGGAATAGGCTTAGACATCAATTCCAGGACATCTAATCCAACTCTTCAGTAAGTTCATATTTAGATCATTTGAAATAATGTATACATGTTTGATAAAAAAAATTCCTGATTTTTATGACTAGCAAGTCTCTCCACACATGATAAAATCATACTTAGAAGGATTGATACTGGGGAAAGGTCTACAAGATCCATTATCAAAGCAGCATCATTACCTTATAAAATTATTGGCAATGAACTTATAAAACGAGCCTTCATTCCCACTGTGCATTGCTGAAGAGCTGCTTTCCTTTTGTTTAAAGCTTGGACCAAATAGCTGTGTACATTATAACTGGAAGGATTTAGGCTTTACATGATTATGCTAATAAAATTTAGAACCAAGTGAACTTATTAATATATTTAATTCCTGTGGACCATTTACAAAAAAACCCCCACAAGGTCAAACACGATTTTTGGGTAGCAGAGCATCTAAAAAACAATGCTGTTAGAAGGAGTCACTTGATTCACAAAAACAATCCTGGCTTCACAAACCCCACAGTACACACACCCCAGGAGTTACTTATTTGCAGGGGAAAATACTCTGTTTGTGTGAGATTCTGACTTAGTACTCAGTTAGCCAAGATTATCTAATTGATTGGCTATTTCCATCTTTATTTGAAGCATTATTATTGCAGCAACATAATGTCTGGTAAAACTTACATAAGAAATTAGAAAATAGTTTTGATCAATCATATTTAATGGAGACGGTATCATCCTTTCGTGCTTAAGGTTATAAAGCGATTTTGCAATGTGCTTTCCCATCTGATGTTTTGGTATCCATTTTCACCAACTTTCCAGATCAATTTTGCTATGAAAGCTACTAAATCTGCAGCTATTGTTCATTGTAGGAGGTATAGATTCGGATTCATGCACAACTTATTTTTTTTCAAAATGTTACATAGCAACAGATTTTTAGTATCTTTTTGAAACTCTTCCATTAGAAAAAGAATCATTTCTTGCCACCCCTATCAGCTCTTCACCTTGGGTGCCACGAGGCCACTGCTTCCCAGAGTGTATGTTTGGAAATGTTTGGATATGTTCTCTTGATCATCCCTAATAAACTATTTGCCAAATAACTGAGCCCAAATAAGAAGTCTTAACTTTGGATTTTTCACTGCCCAGCCAGCATTCAGGACATCACAAAATAAAGCAGAGGAAGCAGGAATTCAGGAGCCCGGGAATGTCTGAGTGTTGAGTCTATCTGTGCATTTTCATTCCATGTTATAATTATCCATTTACATAAATCTCCACCAGAAAGAGCATTTTGTATGCTGGGGTCATATCTCTTTCATCTTTTTAACTCCATAGACAAGCACAGAGCCTGATCCAGTTCATGGTTCAAATTTGTATCAGCATAATTTAAAAGAAAAAATTATTTCCTTTTTCACATTTCTAAGCCTTTCTCTCAAGTCAGACTGAAATATTATCTACAGGGTTGTTGAGATGGGAATGCAAAGAGAAAGGAAAAGTCATTTGTTCGTTTATTGTTTTAAATTACCAGAATATGATTTTGCATCAAGTCTTGGGAGCTAGGCTTTGTCAAGAGTGAAAAGGATTTTCTAAGGAGTTTCTGTGCCTTGGGTGGGTAGCTAATGATGCTGGCCTGCGAGATTGCCACTGGGTTCACTATGGTGGCCAGAGAGAGTCCCAGGGATCAGTTGCAGCCCCGCTTCCAGGGGATTCTCAGCAGCAAAGCTGAAACAGGCCGGGACAGAAGGAAGGAGAAAGGAATACCTGTGTCTATACATCTCTATAGATATGCATAACTATATAGATATCAATATCTAACAAATTATATTTCATTTCCTTATCTTCATTGGTTACTGATCTGAACATGGTAACACGTTCTATGAGCACTCAGAGTAATGAAAGCTACAAACTAAGAACATCTGTCTGTATGTTTTTCATTGATGACAGAAGATACAATATGGACAAGAATATGGATTTAGATGTAGCTATAGATAGAGATACAGTATAGACATTATATTTGGGGAAAAATGGGTGGAGCTGGAAGAACAAGAGATGGTCAATTCGTGGTCTACTTAATATTCTGAAAGTGTTTAATAACCTGCCTTCTCAATGTCTTTCTTTTTTGTAGGTCAGAAATATGTGAGTAGGAGTAGGTTTACTTTTCTTTTTCTAATATGGATGTGCTCATTCATTTATTTTTTTAAAAAACAGTTACGCTGGGACTTCCCTGGTGGCGCAGTGGTTAAGAATCTGCCTGCCAATGCAGGGGACGCAGGGTTCGAGCCCTGGTCAGGGAAGATCCCACATGCCAGGGAGCAACTAAGCCCGTGCGCCACAACTACTGAGCCTGCACCCCACAACTACTGAAGCCCGTGCACTGCAACTACTGAAGCCCATGTGCCGCAACTACTGAAACCCGTGCGCCTAGAGCCCATGCTCTGCAACAAGAGAAGCCACTGCAATGAGAAGCCCGTGCACTGCAACAAAGAGTAGCCCCTGCTCGCCACAACTAGAGAAAGCCCACGCACAGGAACGAAAACCCAACGCAGCCAAAAACAATAAATAGATGAAAAAACAAGAAAATTAAGCATATGAAAAGAGTCAATTAAAAAAAAAAACTGTTAGGCTTATTACGTGCCAAGAGTTGTGCTTGGAAGCCACTGAGGGATTTTAAGCAGGAATGACATGTTATTTTTGACTTTGGAACATGAGACATGACTTTGTTTTTCTCCCAGCACTGCTTTCAAATGTGTTTGCCAGATCCTTTGTCCTCAACCTTTGATGACATCTCTAGAAGATCCTGTAGGTTTCCAGTCAGGTTCAGCTATAAGAACAGTCTTGTTTTGACAATGGACTCATTTACAGATATTAAAAAGTCCAGTAGAGTCTACATACAAACACCAGTCTCACAGTCAATCCACAGCTTCTTCTTTTCCTTCAGCTCAGTCCTGAGCTGGGGCTTGGAGCCTGCTGTTTGTTCTATCATTTCTGTTTCGGCTCCTCCAGAGAAGATTTGAAGGAAGGGGGGATTCAATGAAAAGAGGAAAGTGTCCTTTTGCGGGTTCATTTTCAGATTTGGAAGACTCTGTAAGCTCTCTGTACCCTGTACTTCCCTGACATGGGTGATGTTTTCCAGAGATCAGCTCTTGTGATACCTCTCCAGCTCCTGTGTCCAAAAGTGTATCCTCCAATCCCTTTCTCCTGGCAGGTCAGGATACCTTAAAGATGGCAGTAGTCCAGCTTCCCTCTGTGACATGACTTTCCCATGAAAATGTGTGTATCCTTGCTGGGAACTCAGGCTGATCCATTGGTTCTTCTTTTCCCCCAGCTGAGTTTTCTTCAGACTACTCCAGGAGAAAAGCAGACATCTACCTCTATCTTCACACATGTTGGCAAACTCCAGAGGATGCAAGTCAAGTTTTCCCGAGAACCCTCTGCTCCAAGCTAATGTCGTTCAGTGAACATCAAGCTGGGAAGTGAATTTCCAGTGTCCTTCCTTGAAGGCACGTCCACCCTTTGTGAACAATTTTTATATCCCACTTTCCTTGACTCAAGGGCCCGTGCAGCCTCTTGTCCCTATGAGAAAGAGAGGAGAAAAGCCAAAACATTGCTTTCCTTTGCCCCAGGCCTCAATGACCCCCTCTTCCCTGACAACTTATTGAGCTCCAGTCTTCCGTAGACATATTTTGGAGATAGTGTTGGGAGTGAGACCTGCATCTCATTTGGCCTCTTGTCAGTCAGCCCTGGGAGGGAGTGCCTGCTAGTTTCATGGCTCTTCAGAGTGGCCTATGGTTCTTAGTAATGGGATTCCAGACAAAGAGCAGGCCAAGAGCAAAACGCCATTTCACAATACGCTTCATCTTGTATAAATAGTACCACGATAACACTGTGAAGAACGGACATGAAGGAAATGAGACGTGAGAGAGGGATTTCAGGTAGCAATCCAGGTGAGAAATGAATGGAGTCTGAACTGAAGCAGTGGTCATGGGCTTGGAGAGGAGGGGATGGATCTGTGAGATATTCATTGAGGTTGGGTGTTGGGTGAGTGACCGTGCTGTCGGCAAATACATGACAGAGAGAGAGAAGAGCAGGATTTGAGGACAAGCCTGGACAAAACTGGTGAGTTGTCCTGACCTTGCTGAGTTTGAGGTCTCTGGGGGTACTCATGCAGAGAAGCCCAGCGGGCAGTTAGAGGTATAACATGAGGCTCAAGAGAAGGGTCTGACTTGAGGCTATGCTTGGAGGAATCTACAAAATTCAGTTAGTTATTGACACCACAGAAATATTTGGGGTTATCCAGGGACAGTGCATAATATGAGAAGGAAAGGGACCCAGTAGAGTCCCAAGAAGCGCCTGCATTGAAGGGCTGGGTTGATTTGCCTGGGGGACTGAGGAGGGACCAGGAAGGTGGGAAGAAAAGGTTCTCTGAAGGATACTGAGAAGAGGATGCACCACTCTTTTCTTAAACCCTTTAGTATAAACGTCACTAATCACCCTGCACTGTACCCCTTACACTTCTTTCCCTTTGCCCTGTTCTCTTCATCTGCCCTGTAAAGCCAACTCCTTCCTCGATGAGCAATTCCATAGGTCCTCAAATGACTTAATCACTTTGTTGGGGCTTCAACTGCCTCCCCAGAACACAGGCTCCTTCACAAAGGCTTCTAAGATGAGAGATAACTGATCGGAGGAATGTTGTTTCCATTTCTCAGGTGAGCTGCCAGCTTCCCCTGCGGATGGGCAGGGCGCCACGATTCTGCTCTGGTTCTCTGTCTCTCTTCCCCTCACAGTCTGAGGCTGCCCCCTCATAATGGGAGCTTGTGCGTTCTCTTCCTCAGCATCCCAGACGTTCAGAGTTTCCCAAAGGCTGTGCTTTTAGTGTCGCTCAGTTTTGACAAAGAAATGGAATTGAGTGGACCTGGCCAATTCTTTGCATTGCCAGAAAACATCTCAATGTTACTGGCAAACGAGGAAGACGGTCATCAGATATTACAGTGACACTTTGTCATGGGGTTCTTATCGCTCCTCTTTAGAGAGGGTTATTACAAGGCCCTCATAAATCTTCAAATAGAAAGAGACTACCACTCCCACCGATGGATTTCTATTTGGGGGGGACAGAGAAACAAACGGAGAGGAGTATCCTAAGAATGACGAAGAGAAAAAAAATGTTTCTCAAGACACCCCCCAAAGCAAATCAAAACATTTGGGAGCAAAGACTCCAATATGTAAAGTCTAGTTCACTTATAAAAGCATCAGTTGAGCAAACCTCCTACTTCAATAGTTGGATCCTTTGCCGGCTTAAACCGAAACGAGTATTTCCGCTTCTGCATGCTCGCCTTCCCCAACTCCCTCCCAGAGCGTATGTCAAAACTCACATCTGCTTTTATTTTCCAGTTCTTTGGAAGTAGCTCGCCAATTTGCAACACCCACTCTCATGCCAGAATAACCATGCTATCGTGTGGGTAGGCTCTTGTTTCCACGCCCTGTGTAGCTTTGCCAAAGTCATGGAGGAGGCCGGTGGGGAAGCCAGAAATAACACACCCAGCTTCAGACTTTCAGGGCTCTCCACCCGCTGCAGACACACTACTCTTTCTTCTTTCTCTACAAGTATTCCCTGGCTCTGGTGGGGATCAGTTTTGCTCTTTCAAATGAAACACATAGACTGCCCCTTAAAAATATCTTGCAAGGGCTTCCCTGGTGGCGCAGTGGTTGAGAGTCCGCCTGCCGATGCAGGGGACACGGGTTCGTG
>NC_041226.1:15559149-15563648 GCF_002837175.3 Physeter macrocephalus | reverse complement strand
GCCCGCGTACAGCAAAAAAAAAAAAAAAATCTTGCAAATATGTGTCAATTGCACATAATAAAAATTGCAAATACGTGTCTCTGTGAGAATATTTAGGGGCACTGTCTGAAAATTCCTAACAGTTCCCTCAGTGTAGGCACCTGTGCTACTTTCAGTTATATCCGTGTAATTCAGGTATTGGGAAAAATCACAACTTATGATGATAAAGACTTATAATGATAAAGGTTATGGAATGATTAAAACTTTTTCGGGCAGGAAAGTGTTTTTTATATGTAGGTTGAGTGCTTTGAAAAGTCAATTTCCAACACAGGCGGTATGATCATAACTATAGTATAAGTGAAATAGAAAACATTTGCGAACTGCTGTGCGTCGCTGTAAAAGTGTCTTTGACTGGACAATAGTATTGGAACAATAGCAAATATGTACTGAGCACTTGCTGTGTGTACCATGCTCTGGATCTCTTAATTCTTAGAACAGCTATGAGGTAGAACTATTATTATCCCATTTTAAGGATGACAAAACTGAGATTGAGTTATATTTAACAACTTGTACACAGCACCCAACTCATAAGTCAGTAGTGGGGATAAAAGGTTAATCCAAATTAACTAAATTGGTAGAATCCGTCTTTTGAAGGTTTTTTTTTCCCCTATAAAGAATTTCCCCCCACTAGAGGAAACTGTTCAATCCAAATTTTCCCCCATTCTCCCCTTTACCTGGAAGACTGCCAGGTATAAATCCAGGTGTTAAGAGTCATAAAATCAAGTTTCTTTGTCCATAAAGCCTGAACTCACCCAGTCTTAGACCTGAAAATTTAGAATTACTATTGCATATTTTAGCACAGATATTTCCTACTGATGGCATTACCATAGCATTTCAATAATTGTCATGAAACACGTTTCTAGAACACGTTGGTTGCCTTTCTAATCTTAATAAATAGGATACAACAAAAACACTTCCAAATTGGCTGAAGGTTTTGCATTGTCTCAAGTAATCTTTCTGGTCATGGAATTGTTGAAACACATACTAGAAAATATTGAGCTCTGATTGTTTTCTTGCAATTTTTCTCTTTCTCCTGTAAATGTAGCTAAAAACAATCAAAACGAAAGGAATTTGCTATGATTTTACCCCAGATTTTTCAGCGGTGCAATAACACACATCAACCGTTGGGCTCATTTTCTTTCCTGCAGAGCCTTCTGGATAGAAATGGCTTTAATCTGCCCCATCTCTAAGTGGAGCCCAGCTCAGCGGTCGGAGGCCCCACCTCTTGATTGGCGCAGCTTCCTCTGCCCATAGTTTGTGGAGCATCCTCGGGTTGCAGACTGCAGGGACCTCGTTCCTCTGTTCCCGTCTCGTCTCTGTGCTGCCCAGCTGTCGCCTGTGCCGCTCACCATCATCCTATGGTCACCCCTGCACCAGGCCCAGCAGCGTCCCCCCGCGGCCCCGTGGTCCCCACAACTCCACCTTGCCTTCCACACTCAGTGCCAAACTGGGCACAGACCGTCTCTCGGGGATTCCTCACAACAAAAGCCACTTTTGACGTGATTATACTGAGGATTCGGAGATAATGGAAGAAAAGTGCCCTGTAGATACTACGACCGATGTAAATAATATTATGTGGGTTATAATGTAGATATTCACCACATGAGCCCTTAGCAAGGGGCTGCTTACTGGGCCACCTCCTTGTGTAGCCACCAGCTCACACCGCATGACAGAGCCAAGGTCCCTTCCCACCACCGGAAGCATTTTACACCACTGTGCTGGCCACAGTTAATTCAGAGGAAGGAGCGAGCTGTCTCCCGACCCAGTCTAAGGCCAGCTTCCTCCTTTCCTTCCTAGGATCATCTTCTCCAGGATGACTGACTATATAACTATTCCTTCCCTTTAGGAAATAGCTCACCCTTTCCACAGGTGTGATCTACACCTAAGACTTCCAGAAAATGCTACAGTAGCTCCTTGTCAGTAGACTTACCGGAGCCTGGGCTATTCCATTTGAAACGACACTGTGTGGGAGAGAAGGATGACCCAGTCCGCCATGAACTGCACCAGCCTCTTCCCGGCTCCTTCCCAAGCTCTCCGCAAGCATGGAGAGATCGCCCAGTCCATGTTGTCTCTGTCACGGTTCTGCTTCTCCTGCAAACGAGCATCTTCATCTTCTGCAAATGAAGACACTGCCAGACTGCAAGCACCAGCCATAGAGCAGCGTGTGGTTAGAGCAACAAGCTAGCTAGTCTCCACCATTAACCCAAACCTAGAGACTTCTCTGTCTGTACAGGAGACATCAGTCTGCTGAAAGATGCACACACACCTGCTGACCAGCATGCATCGGCTCGTCAACAATAAGCAAACTTCTCTTCTGTGTCTTTAGATCTTCACCAGAAAAACACAAGGAAGGTTGGGTGTATCTGAGAAGTAACGTAGCTCATTCATGCCCTGGGTCATCGAGGGGTGGGTGTCACTTGCTCCCTGGCCTTGGTACAGCATTCTGCAAGGATCCCACCTGACAGACTGGACAGACAAGCCAGCCCATAGGGAAGCGGGGAGTGAGGGGCTCCCTCTGGTCCAGCTGACCGCTCCATGCTTCCACCCAACGCTTGCTCAAGCAGCAAAAGGGGCTCAGTGGGGCACCCACTCTGATGCCTAGTTTCTGCCAGTGTTCCTATAATAGAAAGTGATGAGTGTCTATAGCCTGTTGTTTGCTTTAATGTAAAGAGAACTAATAATATTACCAACCCCAGACATTTGTTGTAAGAAATAAATGACACAAAATGCTTTTTATTACCTGCTATACAAATGTGAATTTTAAATATTATCTTCTATAATAAGAAACTGTGAGTTTATTCTAGTTCACTCGTTTAAGTACTAAACTGCTGCGTCTATCAAAGTATTATGGAATTCTATTCTCTATCATGATTTCTTAGGCTGTTACTTATATTTTCTCCATGTTCTTTCCCCTGAGTTTTGTAGGCGCTCAAGATGGGAAACCTACTGACCTAACGTCAGTGCTGTTGGCAGGAGACGCCTTTTTTCCCCCAAGTACACAGGTTTATAATACCTGCAGATCATCTCCAAAATGTCTTGATTCTATCACAATTTTGTTGTTTTTGAAACATTCCCCGAGACTGTTCCATATCCAGGACTCACATCTACAGTTGCTTTGAAACTGTATAGTTGATCAAAATAATTGGGGGAACAACTGAGAATAAGTATGATTTCTAAGTCAGCATGGTGTCCAAGTTAGCGTCCTGGCCTCTGATCTGATACTTAAACCGAACCTTTGCCTGTGAGAACTCACCCCACACAGTCGTTTCATTGTTATTGAACGCGATGAAAAGATGACCCTGAAAATTCAAACACTCTTCCCAGAGTTGTCTTTTTAGACCACCGCCTTATTTTTCCGACTGAAACATTTGAGATTTGTGCCTTTCTCCTTATGAAGCGTGAGAATTCCAAAAGGTCACTCTCTGAGGTTTTCTTCCATCTATTTTCACATTCTGTGAATCTTTGTAAAACGCTTTGTTGGGTCCTCTGAAGGGCACGTGAGACATGGTCTATGTTCTTCAAGTTTCATCTAGTTACTGGGATCCAGAAGACCCAGTAGAGGAAACCTTACAGGTGCTTCCATGGTGAGCCTGGCTACAAATGTAAACTAAATTCAGTGGGAAACTGAGTGTGGCTCTAGTGAAGGTAGCTACGCTGGGCTGCACTAGCAAATAATCCTCAAGATGTCAGAACAGAAGGTCACACCTCAGTTGGGTCACAGCCACAACCTATTGGCTGGCTCTCCACTGTACAATAATTAGGGATCCAGCCTTCCCAATCTTGGGATGTCACCATCTCACCACGTGGCTCCCAGGGTTGCTGTGGCCAGAGAAGAGAAGGCTGAATAAAGTTGGCACCCCAGTTCCCCAGTGCCTCATCATTCAAGGGACACAAGTCATTTATGGTCACATACCATGGCCCTGGACTAGCCAAGTGGTCTCGCCTCATCACTAGTTGGCTGAAAATTGTAGGGAAGAGCCTGGAGAGTGGAGAGAGCACCACTGCTGTCACCATTACTAGCTAATTCCTTTGCTTCCCATGGTTAGCACATGATCCTACTTCCACTTCACTGAGAAAAACCAAGTTATTATGGCAATCACTTCTCCTTTCTCATCCCTCCTTTTCCTTGATACCTCAACTCCAAGAGGCTGAAGCAGTGGCTCCCCTCATTTCTAAGGTTTTCTCAGTCACTATGCTCCTTTGCTCTTTGACATTTTTGCTACCTCCAAGCCCAAACTAAATTCTATAATTATCTAGTCTCACTGTTGAAAGAAATTAAAGAGGATACAAACAGATGGAGACATATACCATGTTCTTGGATTGGAAGAATCAACATTGTGAAAATGACTATACTACCCAAAGCAATCTATAGATTCAATGCAATCCCTATCAAACCACCAATGGCATTTTTCACAGAACTAGAACAGAAAATTTCACAATTTGTATGGAAACACAAAAGA
>NC_041226.1:15554145-15558014 GCF_002837175.3 Physeter macrocephalus | reverse complement strand
ACCCTCTTGCACTGTTGGTGGGAATGTAAATTGATACAGCCACTATGGGGAACAGTATGGAGGTTCCTTAAAAAAATAAAAATAGAACTACCATACGACACCAAAATGTAAAATAGATAGCTAGTGGGAAGCAGCCGCATAGCACAGGGAGATCAGCTCGGTGCTTTGTGACCACCTAGAGGGGTGGGATAGGGAGGGTGGGAGGGAGGCTCAAGAGGGAGGGGTTATGGGGACATATGTATACGTATACATATAGCTGATTCCCTTTGTTATACAGCAGAAACTAACACACCATTGTAAGGCAATTATACTCCAATAAAGATGTTAAAATAATAATAATAATTATCTAGTCTCACGCCAACATCTTCAAATACTCACAGCAGGTTATATCTCAAACTCAGGGGTGAAAGAACTAGAATTATCTTGATATTTTAATAATGATTTAATTTCTTTCAGAGTCCCCATTCTGTCAGGTTCGTGGAAAACTTAACTTCCTTCAGGTTCTCTTTCATCAAAATTAGGCTTAAGTTGCTTCTGATATTTGGCCCATTATGGCGGATCCATTTTCTTTTAGGAGAAATGGCTTTCTTCTGAGATGCCCCTGCCCTGCGTGTGTGTCTGAAGGAGAAAGGGGTGGGCACAGGCTGGGGGCAGCAGCCAGGTCTTCCTCACCCTTTGTCCTTCTGTGTGTGTAATTCTGGTCATCATTTGTGATCTGAGTCAGATGCAGCCTCTCTTACAATGTTTCCTCTCAGTCATCCCAAATGAAGTTCTTTACCCCTACTCTGAACCCCTACAGCACGCTTTCTGGGTCTCTATCACAGCATTTATCTCATTATATTGTGATTGGGGATATTATGTTTATGTCTTGGTTTTCTTCTGAAACTAAGCTCCTCCTTTCCAGCGAGAGCCATATCTCACTCATCTCTATGTTCACCTCCAAAAATAGTTGCCTTGAAGGTAGGTGCTCCAGACTTAGAGAACAAACTTATGGTTACTGGCGGGGAGTGGTGCGGGGGAGGGATAGACTGGGAGTTTGGGATTGACATGTACACACGGCTATATGTAAAACAGATAAACAACAAGGACCTACTGTATAGCACAGGGAACTCTGCTCAATATTCTGTAATAACCTAAATGGGGAAAGAACTTGAAAAAGAATAAATACATGTATATGTATAACTGAATCACTTTGCTGTACACCTGAAACTAACATAACATTGTTAATCAACTGTACTCTAATATAAAATAAGGATTTTTAAAAAGTAGGTACTCCTTAAATGTTTACAAAAGAATATCTAAAATGTCAGTTTATTTAAAAAGCAAATGACTCTACTATCTGAGAGTTGCTTTATATTATTCTAGGGAAAAATATGAGAGGGGAGAGGGAAGAGCTGAAAGAAGCTTAGTGAGTCTCCACTACTGATAAAGCTGGGTAATGGACACATGGGGGTTCTTTTTTTTTTTTTTTTTTTTTTTTTTGCGGTTCGCGGGCCTTTCACCGCTGTGGCCCCTCCCGTTGCGGAGCACAGGCTCCGGACGCGCAGGCTCAGCGGCCACGGCTCACGGGCCCAGCCGCTCCGTGGCATGTGGGATCTTCCCGGACCGGGGCACGAACCCGCGTCCCCTGCATCGGCAGGCGGACTCCCAACCACTGCGCCACCAGGGAAGCCCCATATAGGGGTTCTTATACTGTTCTATACACTTTTGTGTGTATGTCTGACATTTTTATTTTAAATCAAATGCTTCATTTCAAAACACCTCAAATAAAATGTTTACTTTTAGAGATAGATTTCCCATTTGAAACAGCTGAGTAGAATAGTTCATTCCAATAGGTTAATTTTAGGATACTGAAAGAATGGAGCCCAAGTATGTATTTTGGCTCCCAGCCCATAGCTCTTTAAAAACTGGAAATTATATACATTTTCATTCACAGAAAGTTTCTCAGGGTTATTTGTAAGTGAGCAAGAACTTGGTGATGCTGGGCTCTGTAATGCTGCTTTCCCCATTTGAAATGCTCTATTCCACTATTGCTATTTCTAGATAAATGTGATTTGCTGACACCATTTCTGCAAATCTGCATGGAATATTATATTTCTATTTTGTTTTATAACTTGAGTCATAAGTGTAACCTTTTATTGTCTCATCTCCCTTTGCTTTTCAACACCTTCTTTGTATATGAAATCATTGTTTAAAATAAGCCTTTTATTTCAGAATAACTTTAGATCTACCAAAAAGTTGTGAAGACACTGCAGAAAGTTCCTCTATACCCTACACCCAGTTTCCCCTGTTATTAACATCTTACCTGATACCTTATTATTAACTAAAATCCATTTTTTATTCAGATTTCCTTAGTTTTACCCACTGTGCTTTTTCTCTGTTTCAAGATCCCATCCAGGTTGCTACATTACATTTAGTCATCACGTATGAAATAATTTTTAAGAGGACATTTTATGTTTCTCTAATCCAGGATAGCAACTCAGTGTTTTCCCAGAATATTCATCTTGCCTGGAAAATGTATAATCTCTTTGCTCCCTTTTAAAATATTTTATTGATTAAAAATTTGACTTTGCTTTGAGCAGTCCATTATGAATAGGAAATGGCACTTTGAAATTTCAGGATAGGGGAAAACGAGGTAAAAAACCAGAAATCTCCTCTCTCCTTAGAAGGCTGTTTGAGTTGGTCAGTGCATCAAGCTTTGAGCTCAGGGTTTTTCTAAGCCCCACACAATGGAAACACCCCAGAGTGAGACAAGGTCCCATTCGCTAATTTGCCTACCCTTCCTCATCAGGGTAAATTAGTTCAGAACCCCCCGAGAAGATTTTGCTTAACAGTAAGGGGAGAAATTATAGCCCCTGGAATCTGGCGGATGGAGGCCTGGTGCCCAATAGCAGGAAATTATGTCACTGGTGCAAAGCAAGTGGCACAAAAAATACCCCAGATGAGGAAGAGGAAGGAAGAGGAGAAGGCCCAGACTGGAGACCTCCCACCTTTGACCTTGGATATCCAACCACATCCATCACCTCAACTGGCCATGCTGGTGTCTGATTCAAGGCCAGGAAAGAGATTACCATGATCACTGGAGAAGCGGTTACAGTGTATTTGCTGATAGAGGAGGGCAATTAAAGGCAGGAAAAAGTTTGCAAGTCACTATATTAAAATTTTGCTCCTTTAGATTATCGTGCCCAGGACAAAGCTCCAGCCCAGGGCCTGGAGTTTCAGGCAGCCTCTGCTTGGTTTTCTCTGACATCACCTAAATGGAGAGCTGAGCGTGCAGGAAGCGACGGTTGCCAGCTTCCCATTGTGGAGCAGCGCCTGCTGGGCTCAGACCCAAGCCCAACATCCCTGCCAAGGTCTCTGAGGTCCAGCCAACTGCAAAGTTCAGCCAACCACACTTTCTCCATCCTGATGTCACCACACCAACTCCATTGTTTCCACCTGTACTGCTGTCCACCAGCCACATCTACGGCTGTGATGATCCTGGGAAAAAGCACCCAGCTTAATATCAGGAGGCCTGGGCTGCTAGAGTAGTTTGCAGCTAAACAATAACTCTTGCCTGGTAAATTACAAAAACTCTATTTTAGTGCATCAGAGAGATGCTGAAGCAACCAGGACCAGGGGCCTCAAGATTCTGAAAAGAGGCCAAACAGTGGAAAATGAGAGTTCCCATCTGCCTGGGAACAGTTGCTGATTCTGGGCGCAGGAAAAGAAACTGAGCTTTCCCCAGGCAGAGGCCACCACAGAAAAAGAAAAACCAACAGAGACTGTGGCAGTCACACGGGGATGAAAAATCAAAATTAGAGTCTTGATAGACTAAGATCCTGGTGAAAAGAGGGGGTCAGGGGCTTCCGTGGTGGCGCAGTGGTTGA
>NC_041226.1:15502098-15554029 GCF_002837175.3 Physeter macrocephalus | reverse complement strand
GGGAGAGGCCACAACAGTGAGAGGCCCGCGTACCGCAAAAAAAAAAGAAAAAAAAAAAAAAAGAGTGGGTCAGAGAACTAGGCCTAGAACATGGATGGTTCTCCCTTCAAGATAGTTACCTGAATCTGGGAGTTTAAGAAGCTAAGCAAGACGCTTCTGAAAAGCATAGTTTAAGGTTACTGGAGTCATGTTAAAAGAATTTAGTAGCCAGCTTGCAGGCAGTTCTACTGGCCAAAGCTGAGATCATTTGAATGTTACAAAAGAGAGTAACCATAATGAATTGAAACATATTAAATATGTTAAAATCTACACATTCATTATTACACTGAAAAATAGAAACCACAGCAACATCATTGGTCACATTTGAAGAATGCTTGAGAACCAACTCATTATTCTGAAAACTGGCAAAGTGAAAAATGCAAATTTTTATATTGTCTTTCCTGCCCATGTTTTACCTAAGAGTAAGTATACTTGATGTGTGTGAGTTTTTACTTATAAAAGAATGACAACCAATAAATTTAAAAATGATAGAACTGGAATATTAGTATTTTGCAAACCCTCTTGAAATAATGAATCTCACAGCACTTTCCAGGGACTGTGTAAACCATTAGGTGAACTTTAGGAAGAATGAATCAGGCCAACCATCCTCCAACCCACCACTCAATCTCAATGTCATTGAAAAGAGAAACAACCAGAGAATACTTGCCTCTTGAAGATGCAGTGGAAAGCCCACCACAGCATCTGTAAGCTATTCTTAACCACACATCCAACCTGAATCTAAAAACCTCTGGGTCTAGCTTCCACTTTACAAAAAATAGAAGAGATAAAGAAAAAGGTTGGAAACATAGGGGTGCAGGTAGCAAATCCAGAATGTAGGAAGCTCTACAGAACAAATCACCCGATTTCTTTAATAAGTATATTGCAATAGGAGAGAGAGAAGAACTGAGAGGGAGAGAACCTACAGATGTGCTAGGAGATGTAGCAACCAAATGCATACAGCAAGAACTCTTGGGACAAGAAACACATCGGCATAGTTTCAAAGGTACTGATGATTGAGGACGTGTCATCTGCAAGCAAATCCCGTGGGAGGTCATTGCTACTGGAGGGTGAGTGGGAGACCTCAGAGAGGAAACCACACAAATAGAGAGTGTGAGTGGAGGCCCTAATGCCAAGTCTTCCCTCTTTCCACTCATGCTCAAGGTTGACCTGGCTTAAGAAATGTATGGGTACATTTGGGGCATATATGGGGTGTATGGCTTAATGCATGTTACCGCATCTAGGGATCACCTCTCACCCTAATGGTAACCCCAGGTTACGTTCTCATTATCACAGACTTTACACTCTGTGTCTTTATTCATTTCAAATATCATTATTTACCCATGTAAATAATGGGTAAATATGCCAGAAGCATTTTCACATACATCACTAATTTAATATTCACACTACCCTGACTTAGGTATTATCTCTTCTTTACAAATAAAAAAAAAACAGGCTCCAAGATATGAAAGAGATGAGCAAGGTCACATAGAAAATAAGGCACAGAGCCTGAATTCAAACTCCTGGCTACAGATTCTAAGTTCTTTCTCCTGAAAATCCTTGTAAGTGGGGAGAAATCAGCCTCTGTTGGGCTGGCTTGACTAATCCTTTCCTGGTGAATGATGACAAACGTCACACCCTCCTTTCTATCCCCAAATTATCTCCATCCTCAGGGCAGTCCTAGAAGACTTGGCACAAAAAGAAGATCTCTTGGAGGAAAGCTTTTTTTCTCCTTCCCAGATCATTTTATTTTGGAGTTGAAGGCAAAGGAGAACTTTTTTTCTCCCCAATCATTTTGAGACATTCAGATTAAAATGACACCCTTGTCAAAGTATTCTTAATGCTGCTCTCAGAGCTGCACAAAGGCAGACAGATGATGGAGGGGGAAAGGGGGTGGAGAGGAGGTGTCCCTGAATTGACTAGCGATTGCTCGAAATGGATCCTGTGCAACTGAATGATCTTCGTTCCTTCCATTGTTTTCCATTCTGATGGAGCAGCATCTGACTGGTAGGTGGAGACTATTTTGTGTCTTTTTTTAATGTAGTTGCCAATCCTCCCCATTGCATCTTGTCATTTTCAGGCACAAGCCTCCTCTGAGGCCGTTACATGAGGCTTTGTAGGAATAAGGTTTTTCAGCGGTGTGGACCCCCAACTTGGGATCCAAGCTTGCTAAGGTGAGAACTAAGGTTTCAAAAAAGGAATCTGGGCAAAAACTACTTGTTGTTCATCCTAATAATGATTAAAGAAGACACTGAGAAAGGAGTTTAATAAAGATGCACTAAACTAGATTCCAGACAAGGTGTCCTGTGCCCGAGAATTCCAGCTGCATTTTGGTGAAATTGAAATTACAAGCCCATCTTCGTTGGAGGGTAGGTCTCTGACGTGGATTGAAATGGACAGATACTCCACATAAGCTCACTCCCTTTTTCGTACTAGCTACTAAGCTGTTATATATTCTAAGAATTCCCCATCTCACATATTCTTCACAGGGAAGAAATTACGGCAAAATAACAAAGTGGTACTCTGAACTCAGCCAGGATTCGAGCCCTTCGTTTCCATTGTTCAGTTTTTTCCTACCACATTGATGCTCAAGGTTACAGAATATATTATAAAAAGAATATTTTGTTTCCATCACTTATGACCACATCAGTCAATATACTTGTAAATGAGACAAACTTTGAAATAATATGAAAAAACAAAAAAGGGACTAAATTATTAATGTATTCACTTATCCATAATCATAATAGCGGCAATACATGCACAATGCCATTCTTGTTAATGAATTTTTTTTTAAAATGGCACAAAGCTCAAGAGACCCATTGCTTTCAGTCTTTTATGTCTTATTGGTTATTGTTTTCTTTGTCTTCGCCATGAAAATGATGAGTATGTGAGCCTGGATACAGAAGAAATTATGTACTTTCAGTAGAGAAGCCTTTCATGATTAGAATACCATTTTGTCAGGAATTAGATGAAGGGATAGAAACTCTGGCAAAGACCTATTTAATAACACGGAGGCAATATTTGCTCATTGACTGCCTGAGCGAGATCCCTTTAATCTCTTGTCATTGGTAAGTTATCTAAATCTTCGTAGGCAATCACCCATGTTCAGGTAAGTCCTTAACCATTCAAAGGTATGATGGACGTGAATGAGTATGCATGACACTCACATTTGCAGTTTCAATTTTAGACTCAGTGTTTGGGCCAACTGACATTGGCAGCGCCCTTCTGTAATGTTTGATTTAAGGAGTTTAGCTCTTATTTAAGTAACCATCATAAATTAAGACAATATTTGAAAAAAAGTCCTTGTAATTCATCCCCAAACTTGTTGGTTATGCTAACTCAATTTAGAAACTGAACCAACAACAAGCAAGCTTACCTAGGATCTTTTGGCATAAAGGATATCCATTCTTAGATTCTCGCTTGAGATCTTCCAAGTCTTTTGTTTGACAGAATATTTAACACTCTTATTTGATTGAATGTGTCTACTCAAACACCTTAGGAAGACTTGTTACTTTAGAAGAAATGAGTTAGCAGTTGGAATGATCTTGGAAAGGAAGACGGGATACGAAGAGGAGATAAGTAGGAAAGGCATTTGCTCTATATCAGGTTGTAAATAGCCAGGCCATTTTAAACACTCCATAAATAGACCTGTCATCCAATCTCAATTAAAAATAAAAAATCACCTCTTATTGCAGGGAAACCTAAATCAGGAACTTCATACTATAGTAAGACATTGTACATGGGTAGAGTGCTGTCTTCATATCACATTTCTCAGCACAAATCCAGGAATGTTGTAGGTGCCTGGTGGCTCTTTGCTGTGTGTATTAATTAATAATTAATTAACATATGAACTAATTGTAGGATTTCAAATCAGATTCTCTAATTTTAAAAATGCATCATAAAAAAGTTAATATAACAAACACCCATGTAACCAACACACTGAATTTAAAATATACCAACATTTTATAATATTTGCCTCAATTCTTTTTTTATGAAATAAAACTCTGCAAAAAAAAGTTGATTTTTTTACATCCTCCTTTTTTTTTTTTTTTTTTTTTTTGCACAGGGCTCTGGATGCGCAGGCTCTGCGGCATGTGGGATCTTCTTGGACCGGGGCATGAAACCGTGTCCCCTGCATCGGCAGGCAGACTCTCAACCGCTGCGCCACCAGGGAAACCCCTACATCCTCCTTTTTAATTTCGATCCTCTTCTCCCTTCCACAGAGGCAATACTAGATATTCATTTTCTAAGAACCAATATTGGTTGATATTTAGAGAAAGTCAAAGAGCAGAATAATTTTTGAAAGGAAAGAAAGAAGGGAGGGAGGAAAGAAGGAAGAGAGGAAGAAAGAAAGAAAGGAAGGAAGGAAGGAGGGAAGAAAAAAAGAAAGAAAGAAAGGAGGGAGGGAGGGAGGGAAGGAAGGACAGGAGGAAAGATTATTGAAGATTTGCATTGGAATTGCAAATGTCAGGATACTTAATGCAAATGATTAGTTGGTAAACACAACATTCTTTTTATTTCATATAAGCCCAACAATCAGGCTGGGTATCATTGTTCTCAGACACATTCTATGAGTTCAGGAGTTCAAATCTATCCTCGGAGATGCAGCTCAGTCTGCTAATTTAATGCTTCTTATATTTCATGTTGATACCCTCTGCTACCCCTGTAAGTTCTATATTCTCAAAGGCTCAGAAAAATAATTCTCTATTAAATCTTGTGCCCATTTTAAAGATAGACGTGTACAAGGAAAACTGAGCAGAGGAAAAACCAGGATTAACCAAGCAAAGGGAGCCTGACTACCCAGGGGGCTGGTGTATAATTCATGGCTGAACAACAGCAGCTCTTCAACATCTGTCCTTCAATTTCTTCGTTCTTTTTGTCTTTTTTTTTTTTTTGAGCCCTAAATGACATATAACTTTAGGAAAGTTTAAGGGTCCACATGCTGATTTGATACATGTGTATATTGCAGTATGATTACCAACACAAAGTTAGCTAACACCTCCACCGCATCACATAATGATCATTTCATTTTGTGGTGAGAATATTTAAGATCTAGTCTCTCAGCAGCTTTAAAGTATAGACTACAGTATTGTTGTCTATAATAACAGTGATAGGCATTAGATCTCCAGAACTTATTTCTCTTCTAACTGCAAGTTCGTATCCTTTGACAAACATCCCTATTCCCCACTCCTACCCACCACCCCCCAGCCCCTGGCAACCACCATTCTACTCTCTGTTTCTATGAGTTTGGCTTTTTTCCATTCCACATGTAAGTGGTATACAGTATTTGTTTTTCTCAGTCCGACTTATCTCATTGGCATAATGCCCTCCAGGTCCATCCATGTTGTCACAAATGGTGGGTTTTCCTTCTTTCTCATGACTGAATAATATTGACAGACACTTAGGTTGTTTCTATACCTTGGTTACTGTGAATAATGCTACAGTAAACATGGGAGTGCATATATCTTTTCAATATCCTATTTTCATTTCCTTTGGATATATACCCAGAAGTGGAATTGCTGGATCATATGGTAGTTCTATTTTTAATTTTTTGAGGACCCTCCATGCTGTTTTCCATAGTGGCTGTACCAACAGTGTACAGTCCCACCAACAGTGCACCAGGGTTCCCTTTTCTCCACACACTTGCCAACATTTATTATCTCTTGTCTTCTTGATGATAGCTATTCTAACATTAGTGTGAGTTGATATCTCACTGTGGTTTTGATTTGCATTTTCCCGAAGATTAGTGATGTCAAGTATCTTTTCATGTGCCTGTTGGCCATTGGACGTCTTCTCTGAAGAAATGTCTATTTAGTTTCTCTGCCCATTTTTTAATTGGGTAGTTGGTTTTTCATTGAGTTGCAGGAGTTCTTTATATACTTTGGACATTAATGCTTTATCAGATATATGACTTGCAAATATTTTCTCCCATTCTGCAGGTTGCTTTTTCGTTTTGTTGATTGTTTCTTTTGTGGTACAGAGCTTTTTAAGTTTGATATAGTGCCACTTGTTGATTTTTGCTTTTGTTACTTGTGCTTTTGGTGTCATATCCAAAAAATCATTGCCCAGACCAATGTCAAGGAGACTGGTTCTCTCAAGGAGTCTCGTTCTTTTTGAAGAGTTTGATGGAATACTTCAAAGGAAGTGAAAACAACTTGGTTAATGCAAATGCCATTCACCAGGAGAAAACAGCTGTTCCTGCATTGCTTCAAAAACAAATACAAACATTTCCTATGGAAAAGAAGTTTTACTGATCTTTTTCGAGTTCATGAATATGAGCTTTAGAGGGGAAAGAACTTTAGGGCTCTGGTGGAATGCCTGCTCTGTCGCAGTTCTTCTATGGAAAAGTGGAACCTGACATAGAATAACTGGAAATCCACTTGTTTCTATTTCTCTTGGCATTTTTAGTTTTTGTGTTAAGATACTAAAGGAAATTGTCCTCTCAATTATTCTAAAACTTTTTCCTGAACTATGAAATGTTGGGGAGACAGTGGTGAGCAAAATATATATGGTCCCTACCCTTGTGGAGCTTCTAATCCATAGAGGAAGATAAAATCAATCAGATAAGTAGAGAGGGAATCCAAGTTATATGGATGGGGAATCAGAGAAATCCTCCCTGAGGAAATGATGTTGGAGATGAGGGATGATGGATGTGTAGGATTGGCCAAGTAGTTAGATTGTGCTGGGGGGAGGGTAGACCACTCTGGGCTAGGGAACAGTGGGGGAGGAAAGACCTTGATCTCTTGGAAGATCTCTAGAGGGTACTAGGCAAGGGAAAGCATGGCAAGCAATCATGTTGGACAGACAAGCAGTGTCCAGGTAATAATGAATTTTGTAGGCACTGTTAAGGATTTCAGGTTTCATTCTAAGTGCAATGGGAAGTCATTAAAGGCTTTTGAGAAGGGGAGTGATAAGATATAACTTATGTTTATAATCACTCTGGCGGCTATGTGTGCAATGTATCAGGGAGTATAAAGAGTAGAGGTAAGGGTATCTACTTAGGCTATTGCACTAATCAGACAAGATGTGATAGTGACTAGGACAAAAATGTCACTGAAGACAGAGAAGAGAAGAATGTGAGGTGTATCTAGAAGGAAAAAAGTGACAAATCTAATACTTGGTGGGATTGGATGCAGGGATGATGGGGAAGAAGAGTCAAGATGCCTCTCAAGGTTCTGTCTGAAGAACTGTAGTGACATTTATGAGTCTTATGAGAAAAGAGCTGGTTTGTGGGTGAGGAAGGCATAAGATCTCTGAGACACATTTTTGAGATAAGGAACCTGGTAGACTCACCACTTCCAGAGAGAACACATCACTGGCACAAAAGCACAGAAGCCGTCTTGGCCAACAAGTTCCCCAGCTGGGCTTGCAGACAACTGGAGTTGAGCGTCCCTTAGATCCTTCCATCTTTTCAGCTAAAACTTCTAATAACCTTTTCCAAGCTCAAGGAAACCGTGAGTCAGAGCAGGTGATTTAAGGAGGCAGGATAGATAATTTTCCTTAAGCTAGTTTTTTTTCATCTGCTAAAGAATTCATTTCCAGAATGAAATATTATATTAAGGCAACCAGATAGGGAGGCTTAAACATTTTTCTTCTCATTTTAAGATTAGTTTCTACAGTGAAACCCTATTATTTCAGTTATTTTGAATTGTTAATTTTGAGTATGTGAGGTTTTTTTCCAATGGCCACTTTGATATGATCATTTAATATACAAACACCAAAGATCATATATAAAATAATGACACTTCTAGGTTTCCTTGTTAGAACAAAAAAAATAAAGTATTGACTATTGCCGAACATATTTACTTTTTGTCTTCTGCACAGAGAGTAGCTTCTATGATATGTGATCAAATCAAGAGATTTCACATGGTCCTATAGCATATGGCACAAATATGAGAACCTTGAGAGGGGAAATAAAAATTGCTCTGAGTTTTCTCCTGAAGTGGTATCTGAAAATTCAGAAAGCATCAGACCTATAGCTAAGTTTTCTCATGAGCCAGAAGCCTCAAAGCAACACATTGTTTAGTCCTTTGAAACCAAAGCAGTTAGAATATTCTTTAAATGAAAATAAATTGCAATCATTACTTGGATTTTGAAACCAGTTCAACATAATTTCTATACTGTCCAAAAAACACATGGCTTGGTCCCATAAATCTAATAAACACTTAGAACTTAATGCCTCTGATAGAGGCTTATCTCTTCAAGCTTGTCTGCATAGCCTACTTAATGATAATCCCAATTAGAACCCTAATTATGTTTCCGCTCAGAGTATTTTTAGATAGCCTTAACATTTGATCTGTTTAGTCTAGTTTTACAGGTGGCAATAGATTAAAAACAGGTTTTAAAATAAGATACGACTATTACATTTCTAATAATAGGCGATTGTGGTCCCAGAGCTACTTTTTATTTAGTGACAAGGAACAACACTTTGATGATGGTAATTGTGCCCACACACCCTATCCCCACACTGGGAAAAATAGGCCGTCCTTTGTAGTCAGGGCCTCAGTTCTACCATATAAATTTTAGCCCTTTCAATGCAGGATCTTGAGTTTCTTTCATTCTTTTCCTCTAAAATAACCTATCTTTTCAGTTCTGCCCAAATCCTCTAGTTACATGTTCCCAGGGACACTTGTCCTGATATTACCTCCATGGCCTTGCTATCCTTTAATGAAAATGTCACATGCTTTCAATGTGGTTTCTCAAACTTGCGTGTGTGTGAGACTCACCAGAGAGCTCATTAAAAAATGCAAATTCCCGGGCTGTACCCAGAGGGGTTCTGCCTCTGTATGTCTTTCAGGGGTCTGGCAATTTATATTTTCAACACAAAATCCTGGGTGGTTTTTGGGTAGATTTTGAGAAACATTGCTTTACAAGACATTTTTCACTTCCAAATACACAGTTTCAAATTTTCCATCAGGCTTACAATTGTTTTCCACGAATGACAACATCCTACGATTATAAAACATTAGACAAGTAAACAAATATAAGGTGTTACGTTTATTATTTTGAATATTTTTCTAGGATAAAATCGGCTTTACTGCAAATCACCTTGATTCTTCCCTCATTTTACAAGGTAGAAGAAAGAGAGGGAACGTCAAGAACTACACAAAAGCAGAGAGAGACTGCAGGCGAGTTTACTCTGGCTGGGTTTGAGGCAGACCTTAGCCCTACCTTTCCCACTCAAGAGGCGCGCTCTGTCCCCCAGTGACCCCTGAGGCCCCAACGATTCCGAGGCAAGTAGGCCACTAGCCATGACAAACCAGGCACACAGGACCCTTCATCTCTTCTTCATTTACCTGACAACTTTTAAAGTCCCAAGACTTCACGTGATGCTCAGACTTCAGCTTGACCATGTGGTGCACTTATTCCATCTAAGTGCTCAATTCCATGGCCAAAAGCAAGTTGGAGTTTACATTTTTATTGCAAGGACAAAATCAGGACAGTCTGATGACTGCCCAGGGTATATGCAACCTTTTTGGAGAGGATGACCTCAAGTGACAGTGGTTTGCAAAGTCAAAAGCTTTGGCAGCTTGAAATATGAATTTAAGCCATGGTATCAAGGTGGTTTCTTTTAGCACTAAATGCACTTGACTTACTACCCGTTCATGAGTGCATTCTGTAGGATCTGCCCTTAGTAATGGCACTTCTTACACTCTTATACCATGGAGGAGGAGTGAGTCAGCCATTCACTAATATTTATTCACAAACTTTTATTGAATATCTACTATGTACTGGGCAACAAAGAGACAAGAGTAATAAGAAACAATCTTGGCCCTTGAGAAACAACCCCCCTAGTCAGGAAGACATCCCACTCAAGTGTGACATGTGCTATGATAGAAGGAAGCATGGGTTACCAACAGGTACAGAGTAGGAGAGACAGAAGGAGAAAGTAATCCAAGAGGGCTTCCCAGAGGAAGGGAATGCTTGAACTGAATTTTGAATGACAAACAGAAATCAGCCAGGAAGATCATGTGCAGGACAGGTAATGGCTGACATTCCAGGCAAACACTTTGTGTCCCAAAAAATGGAAGCTAAAAAGAATATGGCTTAATTGGAAATGCAAGTAATTTTAAAACTCTAGATAAGAGAGGAGGAGCCACAACAAGATGACATCTTTAGTTGTTGTAAATATATATACAATGGAATATTACTCAGCCATAAAAAAGAAAGAATGCCATTTGCAGCAACATGGATGGACCTAGAGATCATCATACTAAGTGAAGTAAGTCAGACAGGGAAAGACAAATATCATATGATGTCACTTACATGTGGAATCTAAAAAAAAAAAATGATACAAATGAACTTACTTACAAACCAGAAACAGACCCACAGACATAGAAAACAAACTTATGGTTACCAAAGGGGAAAGCAGGGGGGGACAAATTAGGAGTTTGGGATTAACATATACACACTATTATCTATAAAATATCAGTAGATAACCAAAAAGGACCTACTGCACAGCCCAGGGAACTATAGTCAATATTTTGTGACAACCTATAAGGGAAAAGAATCTGAAAAAGAATACAGATATATATGTGTGTGTGTGTGTGTGTGTGTGTGTGTGTGTGTGTGTGTGTATGGCTGAATCACTGTGCTGTACACCTAAAACTAACACAACATTGTAAATCAACTATACTTCAATTTTTTTTTAATGACATCTCTAGATCATGCAGAATCTAGTATTTCTCTGATAGGCTATGGACAGCCTTGAAAGGACTTTAGGTAAGGAATAAATATGGTAGAATTTGGGTGCATTCATTTAGTCATTTGATTCAATGAATGTTTATTACAAACCAGCTCTGGGCTGGGCATTGTTCCATGCTGAGCACAGAAATGGCCCGTACCCTCAGGAAATTTAAATTCTGATGGAAAAGGTTCACAATAAGCAAACAAAGATAAAAGAAAAAATAGTCACCTTTGCGGTGAGTGCCGAAAAGAAAATAAAGACGGTTGTGGGAAAATAATGAGAAAGAGTTGTTCCTTTAGTTCAAATGATTGGGAGAAGCTTCTCTTAGGATCTGATATTTAACTTGAAGTATGACAAGGAGCAAATTAGGAATTGGGTTCATTTATTCATTTACTTCAATTAATATTTATTACACACCAACTTTGGAGTGATTTGGGAGAAGAACTGGGGGAAGTGTATCCTAGGCAGAGGTAAAAAGAAAGGAAAATGCTCTGAAGAAAGAGCTTGGCTTATGAAGTGACAAAAGACCAGACTGTAAGGCATGTAGTGGACAGACAGGGGACTGGCCGGGATGAGACATGAAAGGTGGGCAGGGGTAACCTTGGGACGCTTAAGTAAAGAGTGACATGCCTTGATTCACTTCTGTAAATACATTCCGACAGCTGTGTGGGAAAGAATGGACTGGAGGGGGTGAAGGTGAAGCTGGCAGACTAGCATAAAGACTGTTTCAGGTGGTGCAGGTAAGAGGGGAACATGACTCAGACAAGATAATGACCGTGAAAATGGGAGAAGTGTCAGTGCTTGCCCTGGACAGAGCAGGAAGGAGAGAGCCTTGCAGAAAACACACCGCTGCTTATGACCCAGCTGGTTAATTACTGCCAGAACCGAAACTAGAAACCAGGTCTTCCCCACTCCTTGGCAGTGGTTTTTCCACTACATGATGCCAATTCTAAAGAGTAAAAAGATTTTTAAAGCTTGGGCAAATACTATTTTTTTGGCTCTCAGTCAAATCCCTTTGATTTGAAGGGCTGTCAAAAAGTATAACACGCCAGTGACATGGATATTCGAAGTAAAATGAAGGGAGAAAAAGTGAGCAAGAGATTATATATAGTTTTCTATTTTCCTTTTTATCATTCATGTATGTATTCATAAATGGTTTTTATTTGGAACGTATTCACCCAGATGCTTTTGTTGTATAAGAATGTGCAATAAGTTATTAGTAAGCTCAAAGATTTTCCTTTTAGTGTCCAAGAGGATGTTAGCTATCTGCCGAATGAAGGACAAAAGACTGGACGGGTGCCCTGAAGTTCTCTGCACCAGTCTTTATAGGATGAGAAACAGAAGGGGCATAGCAGGGTCCTGTGCTAATTCAAAGCACTCCAGGAGCTTTGAAGGATGGCTTTTTTTTCTGGTTTGTTCATCCTGTGGATCAGGACACCCAGACCTGAGCACTTGGGAAAGGACCCAATCCCCTCTTAAGTGGGCTGGGTGCTCTTACTTCTGCCATATACACCTGGCATCAGGCTCGTCTTTTTCTACAACCTTTATTCTTCCAAAGCAGTACTTCTACTCTCTTTCTTCTTTTCACTCTCTCTCTCTTTCAGTAGTCCTTGACAATACATAAATGGAGGAAAAGACAAGATAAAATGTTTCAGGGAGAGAAATGGTAGAAGACATTTGCTGTTACAATCACCACATGTAAGTGCCATTCATCATGTATTGTTCCTTCAAATTAGTGGCTTCATCTAATTGAGTGATGCTGCGCTCTTGAAAGCTTCTCTATCAATGTCAAAATCAAAGAGAGAGGGTGGAGGAAAGACTGTGTTTAGAAAGATATTTTTTTAAATGTGGATTAGCTAAACGAATTGCCACTCCTCTTCCATCTATATTTGTACGCCTTTGTTCTTAGTGTGTTACAAACTCCACTAGAGTTATCAGCTTAAACAGGAGTCCCAAGGAGAATTCTTCTTGGGAGTTAGACACAGAGGTGGTGGGTTGGCGCTCCCTGTGTGAAATGGAAGAAGCCAGAGACCTGGATTCAGAGTTCAAAATCTGCCCTTCAATAGCTTGGTAATTTGGGGTATTTCAAATTCGAGTCCTAGATCCTGTCCTCTTTGGGTACATCAAGTCACCTCACCTATCTCAGTGCCACAAGGGAAGCTAAAGAGCATTGGTTGATCAGGCACTGAACTGAGTGCCAATGTCATTTAGGATCTATGAGCTAGGGATTATTATTCCAATTTTACGATGAGGAAACCAAGCCTCCACAAGTCAGTCTACTTTTAAGACCTGGTCTCTTTCCACTACATGTGTCATCTTCCGTGATTTCCACAAACATTTCATATAAAATGCACTTTTTAAAATTCTGTGCTTAAATGGAATATTACTCAGCCATAAAAAGAAATGAACTTGGGCTTCCCTGGTGGCGCAGAGGTTGAGAGTCCGCCTGCCGATGCAGGGGGCGCGGGTTCGTGCCCCGGTCTGGGAGGATCCCACATGCCGTGGAGCGGCTGGGCCCGTGAGCCGTGGCCGCTGGGCCTGTGCGTCCGGAGCCTGTGCTCCGCAACGGGAGAGGCCACAGCAGTGAGAGGTACCACAAAAAAAAAAAAAAAAAAAAAAAAAATTAACTTGAGTTACTTGTAGTGATGTGGATGGACCTAGAGTCTGTCATACAGAGTGAAGTAAGTCAGAAAGAGAAAAATACTGTATACTAACATATATATATAGAATCTAAAAAAAGTGGTTCTGAAGAACTTAGGGGCAGGACAGGAATAAAGACACAGACATAGAGAATGTACTTGAGGACACGGGGAGGGGGAAGGGTAAGCTGGAACGAAGTGAGAGAGTGGCATGGACATATATACACTACCAAACGTAAAATAGATAGCTAGTGGGAAGCAGCCCTATAGCACAGGGAGATCAGCTCGGTGCTTTGTGACCACCTAGAGGGGTGGGATAGGGAGGGTGGGAGGGAGATGCAAGAGGGAGGGGATAGGGGGATATATGTATACGTATAGCTGATTCACTTTGTTATACAGCAGAAACTAACACAACATTGTAAAACAATTATACACCAATAAAGAAGTGAAAAAAGAAAAAGTCTGTTTACTGTTTACACTGTAACAAACCCAAAAAGTACACTCAAGTATGTTTATTACACAGGCTACAACATTGGAGACATTACTTTCTGCTGTTGAGTTTATTAAATTTATGTGGAAAATGGACTAAAGCTTCCCCTGTCTGCCTTCTCTGCCTAATTCAAGAGAATCCAGAGATTGCAAGGGGAGATGTTAAAAATCCATTACCTTTTGCAACTGCTTGCCTGGTGTATTAGTTATTGCTGCGTAACAAGTTGTCTCACAATTTAACGGCTCAAACTAACATTGGTTATCTCACAGTTTCTGTAGGTCAGGAATCTGGGCACAGCTTAACTGGTTCTCTGAGTTTCTCCCAGGCTGCAATCAAGGTGTTGGCTGTAGCCATCTAAAGGCCCCATTGGGGAAGGATTCCATTCTAAGTTCCCTCCCCCGGTTGTTGGCAAGATTCAGTTCTTTGCAGGCTATTGACTGGAGGCCTCTCTCAGTTCCTTGCCATGTGGGTCTCTCCATTGGGCAACTCACAACATGGCAGCTGACTTCACCAGAACAAGCAAGGGAGAAGAGCCAGAGAACATGAGTGCTAGCAAGACAGAAGCCACAGTCTTTTTATAACCTTATCTCAGAAGTGACATCTTATTGCCTAGGCTGCATTCTAGTCTTTAGAAGCAAGTCAGAAGTCCAGCCTATATTCAAAGGAGAAAATTACACAAAGACATGGACACTAGGAAGCAAGGATCATTGGGAACCATCTTAGAAGTCAGTTTACCACACTGGCTGGAACGTTGTGTTCCAAACATTGTGAAACCAAAACAAAGATGAGAAATGACTTGATGCTGAGGGTAAGAGGGCTATTGTCATCTCTAACTTCAAATTTCAACTTTTTGCATTCAGTAGGCTACCCTCATTTTTTTCACTGATTGAACTAGCAATGCATTTCAATTCATATCAGTAAATTCACATTTATAAAATATCTCTTGATATCTATGTACATGTTGTGCTTCCCTGGAAGAATTGGTTGGGTAAGAGTGAGGAGGCGGAATGTCCCTGTTTAAAAAAATTTAAAAAAAAAGTGGGAACTTGTCCGGACTACCGTATGCACCATGGAAAATGAGGAAATTGGACTTTTAAAATCATACTGAAGTTTCCTTCCAGGCCTAAAACTTGTTTTTGTCGTCTGTAAAATGATCAAACCAATTCTTCTCTGACTTCCTTACAGATGTGTTGGCAGAATTAAACAAATAATAATGGATGTGAATGTGGTGTTTTTAAATTATAAAACGCTGTTTTGTAATATGCATTTTAAATCATGTGGGTTTTTTTAACATTATAAAATGCTATTCAACCTAGAGGTTTTCAATGCTGACCCAGCATGCAGCTCGATCAAACTGCCAGGTCTTCTGAGCTGTCTTGAGGGAGGAGAGAGGGTGGTGGGAAGAGCTCCCAGCCGGAAGAGGCGACAGCAACCAATAGGCTGCAGTGATTGGTTGACGCCTCTTGGTGGGCGAGGCTGCTGGCTGAAGTAAGGACCCGTTTCCATGAAACGCTCTGAAAATAACCAGGACACAAAGAGTGCACCTTCAGAACTTAAGTGACAGAAAGTGACTCAGAACTGGGGAGAAAGCTATTTCCCTTAGGTAATTTGGCTAAAAATAATTTGATCATTTAAGTAATTTAATTCAAAACAAAATGGCAGGGACTTCCGTGGCAGTCCAGTGGTTAAGACTTCGCCTTCCAATGCAGGGAGTGCGGGTTCAATCCCTGGTAGGGGAACTAAGATCCCACATGCCTGGGGGCCCAAAACCCAAAACATAAAACAGAAGCAATATTGTAACAAATTCAATAAAGACTTTTAAAATGGTCGACATCAAAAGATCTTAAAACAAAAACAAAAACGTGGCAGTGATGAAAATCAACAACTTGTCTTAGGAGGAGTATTTGGATGATTTCTTTTAAAGAAAAGAATGGTTCTCAAATACTGTATTTTATCTGTGTTGATAATTCGGTTTCATCGTCAGCCAGTCTTATAACTATTTACACAAACATCAATTATTTTTGCTTTTTGAAAGAATTTATTAGTAGCTGGATACATTTCTTTCTTTTTTTTCCCCTGATTTTCTTCCTTCCAATATATTTTCTGCCAGTGAAATCATTGTACTCTGTGGAGTTCATAATTGTGAAAATGTGGCAGCAATTTAAAGATTGTTTGCAACTCCACAATATTACAACTTGTACAGGCAGGAACACTTGGCTGAAATAATTTTGAAATTAAAAATTGTATACGTACAAATAATTGTCAAGGAACAAAATATCAGCTGGGGATATTTCATTTAGATCATGTTATCATTTCAACCAAATTATTGTCTTTAGTTACTTGTTTTCCTCCAAAACAACATATTGAAATGTTGGCATCTCGAGGGAGTCCCAGGATGCAGGGTTCTGGGCGAAGAATCCATCTTCACCAAGGACAGTAGCCCTGGGACAGTGGCAACACACATACCTTGGGTGACTGCCTGGACAGCAGACACCAACATGGAAGACATGGAGGAGAGCTTGAAAAGATGATTTATAAATATGGGTAAGATGCCGCCAGGAAGACCCAGCAATTATTTATTGAGACTTTAGGAGAAATTGGATGTCTTACAATAGGCAGGTAAGTTCAAGATGACTGTGAAATTTAAAATGTCGCTGTTAATAATCTTTCTTGTGAGGTTCAGGGAGGTTCCGATGATACAGCTACAAGAAGTCATTATTATAGTTTTGGTACCACCCTACCATCATTCATTTAAGATAGTGATTGTCAAGGATGGATTTTAAAAATGGTCCAATGAACCTAAAACTGCTCTTAAAAAATGAAGCCTATATAAAAAAAGATGATTCCCTGGGGAGGTATGGGAAAACATTTGAACTTCTATTTTAATATATTATCGTATATAAAAGGATAAATGAAATGAAATGTACTAATATGTGATGCAAGGATTAATACTGGCTTCTTCACTCAGTCCATACGTCTGGTGGTCCCAGATCACCAATGGCAGGTGAAGGATGAAGTCAGTTACCTCCCTGAGTCTATGCACTGTGATGTGTTGCAGTTGATGCGTGCCATAATTAACTGGATTGTACCATTTAATTCTAACGAAATTAATATTCCCCCAACTCTACAAGTGGTTCAAAAATGTTTCTAAAAATTAAAAATAGATAACATTCAGTGCAATTCTAACAATGAAAGAGTAAGTTATCAGTAAGTAGAGCTTCTCCTTCTAACACGAACTTTTATTAGATGTGAATGCAAACTTTTCCTTCAGTGTAAAGGTGACAGTACAACAATGAATAAAAAACCACCTGCCTTTTGAAAGAAACTGGCTATAGAGAGAACACTGTGGAAGCAAATGTCTGGAAATGTTTCCATTGTTTTATTATCTTCGTGCCAGGAGCGATGTGTTTCGCCTTAAAAACGCATAATTGATACATTTAGGAAACGTGCAAACTTTTTTCTACCATGTTTAAAAAAGATCTTCCCCAAAAAAGTGTTTCAGTGGTTTTTAAGCCCATTTGTTAAACGTGTTAAAATGTAACAAGTTCTTATTAGTAGGAAGAACATCTGATTGACATCAGGGAAGATGGAAGATTACTAGCCACATTTCAGCTAAAACGTTTACATAATTATTGGAGAAGATGGATAAAAAGCACCGTTTAGTAGAAGCGGCTTGATGCACATCCTCCACCTGGAACTGCTCATAGTTCGGGGTATCTTTGCCGGCTATGACAGGTGTAAACCAAGTACGTAAATAAACCCAGTTTATATCCTGAACATATGATTGTAGCACAGGGTGGTAAACCAAGATTTTAAAAATTATAAAGCACATGTATATGTTTTATTCTCCTGAAAATATGACTTCTAACCTAAGAAAATGCATCACTATAAATAAATATACCAATACTGAGGAGGATGCTAGAGTGTTTTATTGGTAGGAGTACAAAATGAAAAAGTTTTAGTACCATATATTTTAGACAATAGTGACATCCAATAAATCTGTAATCAAAGTACTAGAAAGAAGAAGAGAAAGAGGACCTCTTCAAAACAGCCTATATTTACATTAATAAAAGTAGCTTCTTCTGTCCTCATGCTGGGTCTTCATGGCCATACCGATCCCAGGAGTGAGAGAGAGTTAGACTCCGGTAAAGACCTGGGGGACGGACAGAGGCCTCGGGCCACAGCCATCATCACCCTGCAAGGGATGGTGCTGAGGCTACAGAGGAGAGATTTATTCCGAAGCGGGTTTCAATCCAGCAGAGGATCGGGTAGTCAGTACCCAAGGCTGGTTTTGAGGTGGAAATAAGAAGAGGACACTTACAAGACTGTTTATGAGTGCCCTTTCAAGGCTAAATTTATGCACTCACCCTCTGACCTGAATGGAATTAACAAGCTGTTCTGCCAGCTCCCCTCTACTGTGGTCCAGGCCCCTATCATGGCGTACGTGGACTCCTGCAGCAGTTTACTCCTGGTTTCTCTGAAGGCAGCTGCTCCAACCCCTTCCCATCCTGCCCCGAAAGCCTGAGAGCATCTATTCATCCATCCTGGGGCCCATCTGCAGACGGATCTTCCCTAAATGCTCTTCCCTTATTCTGTATATAGAACAGACTGTGTCAAACATGACTGCCAGGGCTTCTGCCCTATGGCTCCACCCTTTCTTCTGGCTTTTCTTCTGACTTCTCAGTAACAACCCAGTCATCAAATCAGACCAGACACTTCAACGCTCCAGAGTCACATGGCCCTCACTGCTTTTCTTTTCAGGACGTTGCTCCTTTGCAAAACAACAAACAAAACCCACCATTTCTTGTCTTCCTGTCTGAATCTTGCAGTATGCCCACTTCAGATTCCATTCCTCTGAGAACCCCTCTCCTGTCTATTCAGGCCTTCGTGGACCACTGTCTCTTTGGATTTCTATAAGGCATATATGTAAGACGTAATCTAAGATTCTCTTGAACTTTTTGCTGTTACTTCCCTGTGTTATTCCTATATATCCCACTACATTTTGAGAATAAGTAATCCATTTTTTAACCTTTATTTTTTAAATCTCCATAGCACCTATATAGAGCAGTTGATCAACAAATATTATTGGTTCATTGATTTCTCTGGTCCAGTGTAATTTCCTTTCTCTCTGTCTCCGTTTATCTTGTTGACTCACTTCCCTTATCTGACACATTCTTAAGATAATTGAAATATCATGCTTCCGGCAAAGGTTAAAGGCCAAACTTCAGCTCCATCCAGGCTTTGCTATTTCTGACAGTAACTCCTTCCCAGGCAGAGAAGGCTCTGATTCTATGAATGACTCCATTGTTTGTTTACAAATAAATAACATTTTCAAATACTCTCTGGGAGCTTTATTATTCTGGAAAAGAATTAACCTAAAACATAAAAGGTAATCACCGTATAAGCCCTTAAGTAAACATGAATTTTGACTAAACTGGTCTTAGAAATAATAGTCTTCCGATTTCAAATTCTAGCATTATCACAAAAGTATGTATATTTGTCTAACCATGCTAATTAACAGTAAAAATCTTCTGATCACCTTTTCATTAAAGTTAGTTAAAAAAATTAAGGTCTTGTGGATTCACCTGAGGCACTGATTCATGAAGTTATTGCTGAATTGGCCTCTCTACTGTGAAATGCAAGACATAGGAAACTCAAACAAATGTGTGAAAGAAAAGCAGTTTCAGTTACTAAGGGATTAATCAAAAGAGAATCTATTTAAGTAACTATCTTTGTTAGTCATCTTAAACAGGAACAAAAAGCAGGTACCTACTGAATTTTCCTCTCATTTGGTGGGCATCAGTATTTAGTTGTTTGCTAGTTACAACATGTTTACAGCCTAAATGAGGAGAATGGGGCTCACGTGCAACCCAGGGAAACAAACTCTGCATTTTAATACTAGCACGATTGCACTTTTTGCCTTTGCTACTTTCTTGACTTTTATTTTCATTCTGTGCAGAGCAACTAGTTAATTAACATTTTAGATGAGAACGTCAAAAACAGGGAGATGACAGACTGCTACTATTCTTGGTCTTGCTGACACTTTCCTCATGGCAGGATGACAGTCACAGCTGCAAGTCATTGCAAGGAATCTGCTTGAAATTAGTATTAAGGTTGGTCAAAAAGGCTTCCATTTTTCAGAACAGTTTCATCGTCCTGAGTGGTACCTAACCAAAACCAACTCAAAGGCTTGGGTTTGTGTGTGAGCCTCGTCACAGCCCTCAATGCAATGGGAAGACCATGAACCAAACTGTGCATTTCTCAACATCTATTGCGTCTGTGTTCATGGTGTTGAGAAGAATACAAAAAAGTGTAGAAAACAGTCTCTGCCTACAAGTGGTTTACAGTCTTGCTGGGTTACATGAGGCAACCCACAACTCCAGACTTTCGTGAAGCCTCAGCATTCTCCATGTTGTTCACACCCAGCTGCACAAAATGGCATCACCTGAGTTGTTTTATGAGGAAAAAAATGGACAATTAGGCACTTATTTATGTCAAGTACTTAGATAATAAAATCAGTCAACTCAGTGAACATGAGTAAGGAGGGTGAGGTGGGGTAAGAGAAGACTCATTCAGTAAGAGCAGGGTTGGAGGGAGCCAGCATTAAGCAGTTGGTTTCCATCCCCTTCACTTCCCTTTACCTGTAGAGACAGTGATGTCAGATCACACAGTAGTCATGACCCTGGGCTTCAAGATCCTGAGTGTGCCCAGGGCTCAATGGATGTTGCTGACTATTTCCTGTTGACTTACAAGTTTGGGGCTTCGGTACACAAAAGGGGGTGCTGTATGAAGGGGCAGACTGGCGAGGTTTATCTTAGCTCTCACCCTTCAAATTGTATTCTTTTCTATTGAGAGACACACACACTGGCTCTTATTTTATTCTTCTGTCTGTACCTGAATGAAATGCATGAAGTGAGTGAGATTTTCAACAGGAATGTTGTAATCTGCTTTATTTTTACTAAAAAAAAAAGTCTTTAATTGAAGTATAGTATACAATGTTGTGTTAGTTTCAAGTGTACAACAAAGAAGATTGGAGCGGGAGGAATCACACTCCCGGACTTCAGACTATACTATAGAGCTACAGAAATCAAAACAGCATGGTACTGGCACAAAAACAGACATACAGATCAATGGAACAGGATAGAAAGCCCAGAAATAAACCCATGTATGTATGGGCAATTAATCTACAATAAAAGAGGCAAGAATATGCAATGGAGAAAAGACAGTCTCTTCAATAAGTGGTACTGGGAAAACTGGACAGCTACATGTGAAAGAATGAAATTAGAACATTCTCTAACACCATATTTTAAAGAGAGTAATGTGCTTTAAATACACATCTACTGTTAGCAACAGTTTCTGTCATTTTCTCCCCAATAAAGTGATCATCAAAAAATTTTTTGTCATAGGCGAAGAGATTTCTTGGGTTTTTTCCTTTCCATGAATCTTGCCTGACTGATTACCAAGATAAAACCCAATGTGATGCTTAGTGGAATTGGAACTAATGGTTCAGCATCTAGTTTTAGAATTTCCAGACTTTTCAAAATCACCTGTCCCTTTCAAAGATCCTTAACATATTTTGAGATGACAGCGATTCTCTTGCTCTCTCTGAAGCCATCTTTAAGAGTGCTAAGAAGAGGATTCTTCTCTCTGTGAGACATACCAAGATGTCAAATCAGGTCAGTTGATATTTTTAAGCAGCCCGGTGGGCACACTCCTGGCTTCCATATTCAGAGGAAGTCCTTCCAAGTGTTCAAAAGTGTTAGGTACAGGGAAGTCATTCATCAACACCAGCACAGGTTTAACTCTTTATAAACAAGAGCTTTCAGTCCACAAAGCCCAAATAACCCATCCAGAATGTCTAACCTGGTACACGTTCTTGTGTACAGGGAGGAGGGAAGGAGATGCAGGAGGTGGTCCGTTTCACTTCAAGCTGCCTCTTAATCCTTCTCCTCCACTTGCCCTCCCACAGTTAGTTCCTGCCCTCCGTAATTGTATCCCTTCCCCCATCAAAGCTTTCCTCTTCCCAGAAAGCAAAAAGCAGTAAAATGAGGCTCCAAGCTAGGTAGGAGTCACCTCCTCAAATCACAAAAGCAGTTTTTGAGCTTGTTGCTTATTCCAGGACTACCTCCTATTTGTAAAATTAAATTAATCCCCATCATCTCCACCACCACAATCCCCAAGACCATCATCGTTTCTTGTGTGGGCTGGGCCTCAGCTTCCTAACTGGCTAGCAGTTTGATAACTTCTACCTGACTCCATTCCACAGTGTAGAGAGCTTTCCAACACAGATGTGGTCATGACACTCCAGTGTTTAAAACCTGGTAAGAACTTCCTATTGTCTTAGGTTAGGCAAAGTCCAAACTTATCAGCACGTCTTACCAGGTCCTCCAGAATCTGACCCTTGCACACATCTATAGTCTCAACTTCAGTGGTTTCCACCTTTATTCTTCCTCCCAGTCATGCTGAATGTTTCCCATGCTCTCTCTCATGCCTGGGCATTTGTTCATATTTGTCCCTCTCCTTGGAATATTCTCTGCTCCTCCAACTTCCCAATACCCAACCAACCCGGCTAACATTAGTGAGCATTTGGATTTCAGCTTGAACACCACATCCTCAGTTCTAGAAAGCTCGATAATTTAGGATCCCTTAATCTGTTCTCTTTTCACTCTTCCCCTTTCAAAACAGTCAGCATGCTCACTGTAATTACATGACTAGGGACTTCCCTTCTAGACCAGGGGTCAGCAAGCTATGACCCACAAGCCAAATCTGGACCTCCACCTGTTTTTGGAAATAAAGTTTCAAAACACAGCCATGCTCATTCATCTGTGTGCTGTCTATGGCTCCTTTCATGCTACAATGGCAAAGCTGAGTAGCTGCAAAAGGGACCATGACATATTTACGAAGTGGCCCATTACAAAAAATATTTGCCAACCCCTGTGCTAGACTATGAGCTCCATGATTACAGAGACCGTGTCTGACTTGACTATCAGTGTGTCCTTAGTACCTAATATAGTGCCTAGAGGTTAGGGAGTATTCAGTAAATAGTTGCCAAATGAAAGAAAAAGAAAGAATCGGTAAAGTGGGTATATAACCGAGCAAGGGCTCATATGTCTGCAGTGCAGAAAGCCAAAATCTGACAGCTGGTATCTGTAGCAAAGTTAGGGTTCATTTGCAGGGCCCCAAGCAAAGGAGTGGGAGACAAGCCTCAGATCCACTCCAACTTGGTCTTGGAGTTAAGTTGTTTTTTTAAAGGGGAAGAACCAAGAGCCTGGGATTAATCATCATCTTGTGACATTTCTGTGGCATTTCTTAACCGTGGTTTCTGGAGTCATGATGTCCCTGGTTTACAATTCTCAGGCCAGGTGGTCCATGGCTCAAGGGTCTGTGAGCTCATCTTACCCTGGAGAAACAACCTGAGTTTGTACATCAACGGTGATATCTATCCTAGAAATTTTAGTACGTTAACGATGTTATCGACAGTAGCAGTTTTAGTCATCTGACTCTGGTAGCTTCGTGTTCAGTTAGCACAGGATTGAGATCAGAGGGGACACGAAAGGGAATAAAGTTGTGGAAGGAGAGATTAACAGTAAAGGAACTCGGTTTTGTATGTCACAGAAGACTGAGTGTGAGAGAGAGAATGCATAATTGATGACACTCCTTGGTGTTTGGGAGTGAATCTTCTGAGTACGGCTGAGAGGGCTGGCTGGAGGAGTGTGAATTGGAAGTTGCCCCAGGAGAGGTAAGCCAGTGGATTTCCCGGGACCAGTGCTGGCTGCAGCTGGAGTCAATTCCAGTCACTCAAAAATATTCAGTGCCCACTTTATGCCTGACACTGAGATGATGTCAGATCACACCTAGCCTCACAAAGCTTTCAATCTAGTCAATGGAAATCCAACCGACCCACAATACCATGAAGCAGAAACTTTGTTCCTGACAGGAGGCTACAGTTAATGAAACTGGTCCTGCCTTGCAGCGCAGACCAGAGGAAGCATCTGCCATCAGCATCAGAGCGCAGGAGGGGTACTGGCCATGACCCCCACTCCCAATGAGGCCCCAGCATCACTTGACAACTAGGTACACTCTTGAGAAGATGAATGAGATGTCTGGATTCTTCTCTCAACCTGATTAAAAGAAGGGCTCAGTTGGAAAGACTATTCTGCAAGCCAGCTGGAGAGCAGAGCACCTTGCGTGCTTTGCTACACCCAGCCTCATGTGGGCTGGAGGAAATACTGCTGTCCCTCTGTATCCACAAGGGATTGCTTCCGGGAACCCCACGGATATAAAAATCCACAGATGCTCAAGTCCGTTGTATAAAATTGTTTAGTACAGAGACGGTCCTCCTTATCTGCGGATTCAACCAACCGCGGAATCCGGAGACACAGGAGAGTCAAACGTTCCTGTTTTAGCCGCAGAGTGCTTGGCTGACAGAAGACACGTGATAGGCACTGCTGTTTACCCTCAAGTCTATCCAGCTTATTAAGGATTCTTTTTATTAATATTTAGGGTAATTTAGGCAGGACGTGGGTGATAAGACATAAGAGCATAAAACTCCTCTGGAGGATGCTACAAATATTAAGGCATGATAAAATCCAATGATGTTCTCATTGTATAGTTTGGATAAGGCAAGTTTAGAGGGAAGATGGACACGTCCACATTTAGTACATTGTATAACAACTTTTCACAAGGTGACACTGACTTTGAAGGAATAGAAGAAAAATAACAGAATTCTAAATCTGAGAATCCCTAATCTGAGAAAAATAGTTCTGGCCCCCGCCCTGGGAGCCATGTCATCTTAAGGATAGTGCTAGAAAGTCCAGATGGCCTGGTTTTTGACCACAGGCAGGGGAGCAGATCACAAAAGCTCAGATTTCAGGGTAACACAATCTGTGATGAGAGACTAGAAAGGAAAGGGAAGGAAAGGAAAGAACTAATTTTCATGGTCCCTCATCCAAAGACAGTAGTGTCAATGTGGCTGAAGAGGGTGCTGATCACAAAATCGCTACAAGAGGAGTCCAGGAGGAATCCTCTCAAATTCTCTCCGTCCCTTCATTGTCGACCAGCTCCGGAGACATCCTCTCAGGGGCATTTATCCTTTCTCCAACAGTGATGGGTTCTGTGTGCTAATAACACAGCTTAAGAGGAAATGCAAAATGAATTTCTGTTTTGTTTTTTTAATAAAACTTGAAAATAGTCTTATCTCAAACTGCGCGGTCATCAGAATACCAGCATTTATCAAGGAACTGCAAACTCTCCGGTCATCACAGGGATTCCGGGGACCCGGGCCTGAGCCGTGTGCGTCTCCTTTTTCAGGCAGAATTCTTCCCTCTTCTCTGGCATCAGTCTTCCCTCTCTTCCTGTGGGTGGATGGCACCTCTCTCTTTGGTTTGAGAGCCTACTCGGGTTTGAGCTCTGGATTGGGAGGCATTTGGCGGGAGTTGGTTCCCCTCTGCCCCCTCCACCCAGCCCATCCCCACCTGCACCCCACGACTCCTCTTTTCCCTTCGCCTCTCTGGGGCCCTGTGGCAGGGGGCTGGCCTCCCCGGGCTCTGGCGGCAGTGGCTGTGGCTTCAGAGATTTTCCTCCTTCCTGTCTTCTCTTTTTCACACTGATGCCTCCACATTGATGGTTAATCGGATTGGGCTATGGTCAGGACAGCTGAAGAGGATTGCTACAGAGTTCTTGTGTCCTTTCTCGCTTCCCTTCAGAGACCAGAAGCTGGGGGAGAAGAGACTTTAAAGCTGGATTAAAAATTGCCCAAGGACTTCCCCGGTGGTCCGATGGTTAAGACTCTGCCCTTCCACTGCAGGGGGCACAGGTTCCATCCATGGTCCAGGAACTAAGATCCCGTGTGGTGCGGCGAAAACAAACAAACAAACAACCCCGTGAATCACTATATTGTATACCTGAAACTTATATAATATTGTAAATCAACTGTACTTACAAACATACGTAAAATTTTTTAAAATGAAGTAATTATTGATAGGTTTGTAAAAAACAGAACAAAACAAAAACAAAAAATGGGACTTCCGCAGTGGTCCAGTGGTTAGGACTCTGCGCTTTCACTGCCAAGGGCGCTGGTTCCATCCGCGGTCAGGGAACTAAGATCCCGCAAGCCGCTGGGCACGGACAAAAATTAAAAAATAAAATAAAATAAATAATAAAATAAAATAAAAAATGATATATGTTGTAATAAAATAAAATAAAATAATTTTTTTCCACAGTCTGCTGGGGAGGGATGTGCCTCTGTGTCTGGGTCCTGCCTCTCCTGCAGAGAGTGGCTGGTGGGTGTTCTAGCTACCTAAGGTGATGCTCTGGTACTTAAAATAATGGCTTTGCCCAATCTTCTCCTTTTGTTCCCAAGACAACTCATGACTGGAGGTTGCCTTATGATTTTTAAATGCATAGATCACTAAGGTTTCTTCTCTGGAAGACCAATTTTCCTGGGCGAGCAAAGGCCAGGGAAGCTGCCAGGATTCTGGCCTCTGTGGTGAGTTCAGAAAGAAGCACTGACTGGTGATAGCCTCCACCAGACCCTTCCCTGGTCTCCGAGGCTGTGCATCTTCGTGTTCTGAGTTCTGCCTTGCGTGGCCGCGGGTGTCACCTTCTCTCTCAGTTCCCCGGGGTCATCTTCTAACCTGCCATCCAGAGGGATCCCCATGGCGTTTCCATCCCAAGCCCCACCCTCTTGGCCACCCACCAGTGATGATCAGTGTCCGCCCTAACGTTATCATCTGCAGGAAATCAAAACACCATGTGTGCGAACATCAAATCCTGTCATTTATTTACGCTGCAGACTTCAGGAAGGAGAAGAAGAAAATCACAGCTCTTTTCATTTGAAAAAAAAAATTGGCACACTGTTCAAGCACTGGTGGCCTGAAATCAGCCTGTTATTAACAGCCAGGAAATGCCTGACCCAGAGGTCCTCACTGCTATTATAAACTGTGAAAATTGTAAAAATGGAAATAAAAAATAAAGTAATTACCTCTTCATGGGTTAAAAAGTTAAGTTGAATGGCCCGTTGCCATGGCGATGACTTCCTGTTTACCGGGCTTGTTTTCTCTCACAGTTAAAGATCAGTCACCAGCCAATGGGAAAACAGCATTTCAATTCCCATATTCCATTAACATTTTTCATAGTAACTCAATGCAGTCTATTTTTAAATTTTATTTATTTTATTTCTGTGGCTGTGTTGGGTCTTCGTTGCTGCGTGCAGGCTTTCTCTAGTCGCGGCGAGCGGGGCCTACTCTTCGTTGCTGTGCGCGGGCTTCTCACTGCTGTGGCTTCTCTTAGGCACGCGGGCTTCAGAAGTTGTGGCATACCGGCTCACTAGTTGTGGCGCACGGGCTTAGTTCCTCCACCACGGCGTATGGGAACTTCCTGGACCAGGGCTCGAACCCGTGTCCCCTACATTGGCAGGCGGATTCTTAACCACTGTGCCACCAGGGAAGCCCTCATGCAGTCTATAACTTACCAGTCAGTAAAATTTGGTAAATTGTATTTTCAGATGTATTAGTGGTTTTTAAATTTTTATTCTTTGTATGAAATTACCGTCATGGCCAAAAGCACTACTTTTTATCTTCTGAGGGGGCGGGGAAAATCTATATTTAAAATATCCTAGTTCCCCCTTTTAAAAACCTGACACTATCTTAATACTGCAGCACAAGAATTCTCATGATAAGAGAGCTTTTCGTCTCCTCATTTCTTTTAAAGAGGGCTGTATTGTTATCAATAATAATATTCTTGATAATATGCACACTAACCAAGAACCAAAGCTGCCCTTCCTGTTAACTATCTATCAGTTCCTTGGGCTTTTTACTTCAAAGATCCCAGGATTCTGAAATAAACTACTTGGAGCATGTGCACAAATAAAACTGCTCGAAAACCAAGGAATTCTTTGCTGAAATGTAAAAATAAAACATAATACGAAGGTATCAAATGACTCTTAGGACACAAAACGGCAGATTAGAGTAACACAGTCTTTCGAAGAAACAAGATGTCTTGACTTGTTGCAAGTTCCTGGCCCCATGGAAATATAAAGTGTGGAGATAAAAAGGAAAGGAAAGGAATTGTATACTTTCCCTTGAACACTGGGCTGATAGGAAGGCGGCTAGAACGCTTTGCCCAGAAGCTTCAAAGTGCTCGTGTTATATAGCTAGCCCCAAACCACAGCTCAGGGAACACTGCCCTCCATGTCTCGTCTCAGTGGCCCCATCTATGCCTCTGACAAAGCCCAAAGCTTTTGCATTATTCCCCTCCGTACCCAGCACTCCAGCTGGTCCCAGCCCTCTCCTGACCTCTCCTTCCTGCCCCTCCTCTGCCACCCACCTGTTCTTTCTCTGCAACACCTGTGGCTTCTAGACCCACCCCGCCCTGCAGACACAAAATATTGGCCTCAGAATGAAACAGAGATATCTCACAGCAGGACCTGCATTGTGCTTGAACTTTGTCGCAAATAATTACAGCAATTTTTTAAAATTAATTTTTATTGGAGTTTAGTTGCTTTACAATGTTGTGTTAGTTTCTGCTGCACAGCAAAATGAATCAGCTATGCATATGCATATATCCTCTCTTTTTTGGATTTCCTTTCCATTTAGGTCACCACAGTGAATTAAGTAGAGTTCCCTGTGCCATACAGTATGTTCTCCTGAGTTGTCTCTTTTACACATACTATCGGTAGTGTATACAGCAATTTTTTTTTTGGCATTTTTAGAAGAGTCTTCATTAGCACTAGATAGGGGTTCAATACTAAACATTGAAACAGTGGAGTGGGGTTTTAAAGGACTACTGCCTTGTGTGTGCCCCAGGCACTCACATTTAATGGAGGCCCTGTAGTTATCGGTGTACTTGTTTAGTTCTTCCTCCTTCTAACTGCACCTTGAAGAGAGCAATCCTGTTTTCTTGACCCTTGTATCTCTCACAGTTTCTACCACAGGGTCTTAGGCAGAGGAGAATTATTAATTGATGAAAGGAATACTTAGGCTCTAAACAAGATCAAGAAGCATGTTTTACATGCTAAGCTTTGCTGCATCTTATTCTCTTTGTACTAAGCCTCCTTAGTACTTTGTGTTTGTTAAAACGCTTGCAGTACGTATTTTGTAGGTTATACTGGATTTGGAAGGTGAGTGAAGAAGGAAGTGTGCTATCACTTCAGTAGGTCTGAAAAATTATCTGAAAAATCCTAAACAAAAGGCAAAATGAGCTTTGCTTTTGTTTTGAAAGGAATGAAATAGAATTCAGGCAAAAAGGAATGCAATGCTCTTGAATCGGGTAACGTTTGCATCATTGGTGGGGTTGACATTTGTCAGATCCACTGGAACTTGTATGTTCCAATGAGGGGTGTCCCCTTTAGAGTTGCAGCGTTTGGGGACTGTGCCTGTTTGAGGTATGGGTATTTTTTTTTTTTCTTGGCCGCGCTGCAATGTGGGGTCTTAGTTCCCCGACCAGCGTTCGAACTCGGGCCCTCAGGCCCTCGGCAGTGAGAGCACAGAGTCCTAACCACTGGACCGCCAGGGAATTCCTGAGGTGGGGGTATTTTTAAGTTAAACCCTGACACTACGGCTAAAAGATGCATACAGTTTTGTCGTATGATTTCTAGAATGAAACCCAATCCATTGTTCAGTGCTAATCCTGCCTTTCTTAATGTGAAATAAATATTTACATTTTAATCAATATTGCCAGTTATGGAATAAAAGGAGTCCCCAGCTTCAGTTGGCAGGTGGAGGAATCTTGGTTTCTTCACTTTGGGAAGGTTGGAGGGGAAAGGTGGAAGGATGAAGTGTCCTGTGGTACCGCCTTGGGGGTGCCTTTGAAGTCAAAAGTGGACACTGCCCTGGAGGTCAGGGGCAGAGATGGTGAACAGGAAGGATTGGATGGCCCAAGAAGGCCTGGGACTTATTCTGGGAACGGAACCTTAGCTATTGATACCATTAGCTCCTGTCACTTTGAGGGTCTCAGGAAGGCCCACATTGATGCCCCAGGATTTATCATTAGAAGTCACCATTTTAGCTGTTGCATCACATGATTGCTTCCATTTCTATCTGATTTGATTCTTTGCCTTAGCCTCGGCCAAACCTTTTGGGAAGCCTCTGTTTGAACAGCTTATACTATTCATCTGTCTTCAAGTTACGTAAAAAGTATTGAAAAGTAATGAACTTCTGCCTTCTGGGAGAGGAAGGAGCTGGAAGATTTCCATTGTGTTCTCCGAAAAAAGAGGTGACGCACAACATACTTATCTGCCTGACACATGCCGAGCAGCGATAGGTCATGTTCACAGAGAGGTCAGAGGCGTCTGCCCCTGAAGAGACAGATCATACAAGCAACAGCGTTTCGTGAAAGCTCATTCTCCCAGTCTCTAGATGCTAAATGGTCAAATACTGCAAAAAAAAAAAAAAAAAAAAAAGATAAATGCATGTGTAATGCATGTGTTTTTTTTCTCTGTATCCAGGTTTGACATTAGTCATCTGTTCTGATTCACACAGAAACTCTGGGGCAGCCGTGGGATGCACTTAGTAAGCTGGGTGTTGAGTTTAATCTGACACACAGGATTTTTTAATGGTGCGATTTGGGGCAGGTTCATCAGGCATGTGGTTTTATGTATAAGGAAAGTGAGCCGCGGAGCTGGGAAAGCAGAAACTGTGGTAGTGGCGTGAACATCCAGGCAATGGAGCTGTTTTTCAGGAGCGCCTAGAGGATGAAGGTGGCACCTGATAGAGGCTGGACCGTTTCATTAAGGGAAAGTCACTGCTGTCATCAATGTCATCATCACCAAAAATCTTAGGGAGCGCCTCTGACCCCAGGCCACGCACCTATGGGAGGGTCTCTGTGAATTGGCTCAAGCTTCCCCTCGACCTCCACCAAGCTACTCTCTCCTTAGCAAATGGCTCAGCACAGCGCCATCTAATAGAAATACAATGCGAGCCACAAACATAGGCAATTTTAAATTTCTTTTATAAATGTCAAATCACTATGTTGTACAGCTAAAACTAATGTAATAGTGTAGGTCAACTACGCTTCAATTAAAAAAACACACACACACAAAATTATACGGGAAAATGACTATTTACACAAGGTCCTAAGTCCATGCACATTGTTTAGAAAATAATAATAAAATAAGTAAATTACTTTTAAATAACAAAAGTAAATCAAGTGATATTAATTTTAATAATATATTTTATTTAACCCAATATATTCAAATATTATAATTTCAACATATAATCAATATACAAAATTGAGACATTTTACATTTTTTTCTTTCATCCTAAGCCTTTGAGATCCGGTGTGTATTTTGCACTTCGAGGACCTCTCCATTTGAAGGAGCCACATTGCAAGCACTCAGTAACCACATGTGGCTCTTGACTCCATATTGGACCCACACAGGCATCAGTATAACTCTTGCACATGTCATTCTCATGCGTGCCTAATACATCGTCTTTAAGAGCGCAACCAGCTTGTTCATCCCCAGGGCTGCTCCTCCAGGGTCTCCTGTGACCGCCTGCCTTCCAATCAGCTCCCAGGGCTCTGAACCACAGGACAGCTTAGCATCAGCTTTCTGGGCTCCACCTCTAGAGGGCAGCTGGGAAAGGTGTCCCCGTGAGCCCTCTAGTGACTGCTGTCAGGATGCCCAGGAACCTGCAGAAACAACACTTCTGGAACTTATTGAAAGATTCCCACTAAAGTACCATCATAGGAGCACAGCAAGGGTCACATCTCCAAGCAACTCTTTGCAGCCATTGCTAGAGCAGGACCCAGCCCCATGGGCCTTCTCCTAGAGCCAGGCAGCTGTCTCCATGGAGGCCCCTTCAGAGGGACTGCGGTATAGGGCTCATCACCCCTTGGTACCACTGGCAGAGTTCAGCTCTGTAGGAGCTGCTAAGCTTCATGGTCCTCTTCATTTCCCCTAACCCGCCGCCCCCCCCCATGCCCTTCAGGGCATAACCTGCCCCAAACCCCTTTTACCCTTTTCTTCTGCCTAAGGGAACCCCACCTCTGGGCTGTTATCCATCACTCCTCTCAGCACTCCTGGGCCTCAGGAAAGCTGCCCCATCCAGGACCAGGAGCAGACCTGGTGGTCTCGGGACAGCTGCATCCTTCTTGCCATTGGTTGATGGAGATGCCAAGACTAAGTCAATCAACGCATAGCGTTCCCTGCACCAAAGGAATGTGGGTCAGTTAGATACTAGAAGAAGTGTGATGAGAGCTTCTAGGTAAGACATTTCCTCTCCTTGAAGACTGAGCCATTGGAAGAGGCAGCTGTTTTCTCCTCCTCTGGACATTGTGGTGTGTGGATGTGTAGTCTGAAACCACGGTATCTATTTCTGCTGCCCCAAGGGAAGCTGCACACAGAGAAGGGAGTAGCCTAGGGAACCGTGAGGAGATGGAGTTGGAGCCACTGGGTTAAACTGACTGTGACTCTCTCTTTCTAAATTTCCAGTTACACATTCAATACATATCCTATCATTTAAGCAGGCTGTTCAGGATACCTGTGATTTAGAGTGGGAATCTCCCTGCCTGAAACAGGCGCCAATGCAGATGGGATTGTAGAAACTTCCCTTCATAATCTACAGCTGCTGAGAGCAGGTGAGCAAATGAAACTTCTTGGAATTATTTGTGAACACACACACACACACACACACACACACACAAGTTAATGTCCTATGCCCCTAAAGTTAGGAAGGTTGCGTTGGATTTATGCCAAACTGGGCCACCTAAGGTAAGTTAAATGGAGTATCTGTTTGCTTCTCCTAGAACTGGGACATGGATTCAATCTGATATTTAATTAGAACCACTCCAAAAAAATTAGAGCTCCCAGCCCCTCCACAGATTGAGATTTCTATTAGAAATTGTTGAATCACTATGTTGTACACCCGAAACTAATACAACATTGTAAGTCAACTATACTTCAATAGAAATTCATCATAAAATAAATAAAGTTATGTTTTATTTCACACTAATGAAAAAAGAAAGAAATGGCAACAGTGAAATAATCTTTGAGAGATTTTCTGTCAGAAGGGCCTTCTCTGGTCCCTTGGTGTAGGTGACACGCGTAATTTTGTTCTGCAGATGACAGCCTTCGTTGGGACCAGCCGGAAGACCATGGGATGGACCCACATCCTTGCAGGAGGCCAGGCAGCCTCACCCTACCCCAGGTCATAGGCTCTAGTCCTCCTGCCCCTGGAAGCTGCTTCAAAGCCTCGTGTCTGTGATAAGGGGAGGTTGGGGCCAGTGGAGCGGCACAGATTCTTTTCTGAGACTCTGGAAAAGCAGCTCTCGGTCCTGACCTTGTGACAATGACTGTCGCCCCTCATCCCTCCCCGTCATGCATCTGTCCGAACAAAAGCTGGGTCCACTGCAACTCCATTAATTTCTTGAGGATTCCTTTCTGGCCTATCCTGTGAGGATGTTTTACTTATTTTTTCATGATTTGCGAGCCCTCCATTCTAACCTCACCTTCTTGCTCAGATCAGAGGTTTGTCCTCCATTGTGTAAGAATATCTAAATTATCCAATGCAAGTCTGCTCCCCTCTCCACCCCTGATCCTTTTACGTCACTCAATTCAGAGAAAGGCTCTAGTCTTTGCCAGTGTTGTCTCTTCCTGAAACCTTCAACTTCCCCAAATCTCTGGGCCCTGGCTTCTTCCCTCTCCAGCAACTTGCCTAAGAAAGACAGTCTATCACAGATTCCGACGCTCTAGAGCATACTCCATGCTCTTGAATACTGGCTCTGCCACTTACCAGCTGGATGACCTTGGAAAAGTTAACCTAGTTAGTTTCCTTATCTAATCCATACCGATAATATCTCTGACACCATGAGAATCAAAGTAGTTTTGATTACATTAAACATGAAATGCATTAAAGGTTAAAACACAGTCTGCCACCCAATAAGCACTCAATAAATGTGGTTGTTCTGGGGACTATTTCACAAGGAACTTAAAATGTTGCTTCTCCTATCATAATATCTCAGTAACTGTTAGCTGTTATTTTGCTGTTATTACCACTGTCATAGTTTTCCTGCCCTGCCTGATCATCTTATAAACAAAGGGCTGGTGGAGGACTTGGAAAAGGAGCAGAATGGATTTGTGATCACCCAGATCTGGATTCAAATAGCATCTCCATTACTTACAAGTGTGTGTCCTTTGTTAAGTCATTTGTAGACTCTGATTCTCAGTTTTCTCATCCAGACAATGGGGTTAAGAATGTCTAAGTGGAAGAGTTTTGGTGAAGATCAGGAATACTTGAGATAAAACACACGGCACTTAGTAGATGTTTATAATTATCACCACCCTTACGACGACCTTCCGGGTGAGCACTTCTGATAAAATGATTCAGTAAGGGAGGGTGTGATATTATTGACTAACAGTTTTGATTCTCAACTGATTTTATTTATCCGTGGCAATGCTGACTCCATCAAAATGTCAGCGCGTGAGCGTCCGTTTTGAAGAATTTCCATTGTTATCAAGGTACACCTTTTTATTTTTAGTTTGTATCCCAAATTGCAGTACTGGAACACCCTTGCATTAATGAAAAGAAAATAAAAACTCACACTGGTAGATGTAAATATTTCTAACAATCAGAATGCACAATGCCCAATATAAAGGGTTACAATGGGCTGAAGGCAGGGTCTATCAACAACAATTTGACTTGATTTACTGATTAGTCGCATTTTTCCCACTCAGAGCTCTTGTCTGATTTTTTTAGGAATTAGGGACAAGTCACCACCACCACCAAACACACAGTCACACATGTGCACACACTGTGCTGTGTGTAATGAATTACCTCTCTGTTTGGTGGGCAAGTCTTAAACACCCACTGCCCTCCCGGGCTGCACAATCACTGGCCCTTCTTACATATCACCTTAACAAAAAGAGGGGGTGATCCATGGCACTCCCCCTCTTTGAGCAAAAACTCGAGAGGCACTGCAGGGAAATGGGGTGAGCTTACAGGCCCAGTGGATTTAGAGGAGCTTCAAACAATTTTATACTGTGTTTCAAAGTACTTTTTATTTTCAGAGAGTGTTGAGTCTTTGAAAAAATATATATATATAATTACTATATATAATATATCTATTATGTATATTGTTATATATAATATTTATATATATATAATATAATATATATTATATTATATATATTATTCATTATTGCCGTTATGAGTTTTCCCCAAGGAGCTGCCAAGTACTCACCAAATAATCCAAAGTAAGCAAATGCAAAGACCCAAAGATGGAACCAAAAGGAGAGGAAAGATATCAGAGTCACATCGGACAGAGCAAATGATACCCTACATTCGGGAGGCTTGACGAGTTTATCTTCAAAGATTTTTCTCAAAGATGTCTCCTTATTTTAAGAGTACTTTATCACATAAGACAAGAATAGATGAGACACGTTCCGCTTTCCTGGAACAAGCTGTACATTGACGGTAAGGAATAAGCTGACCCCATGGTATTTGGGGCTAGACAAACGTTCCAGTTGTTATTTTCCAATGTTTGGGTTTTTATAAACCAAAACACATTTTGCCCTAAGCTCTTTCCCCTGGATTTTACCAAGTCTTGCGTATTTGAAGGGAAATTGAATCCATATGTGTCTAATCTATTTACACTTAAGTCATTAAAATGTTGTTTTGTAAGATTATTTAGGTAACCAGGAAAACTTTTGAGCGTCGTTGGAACTCTGCTTCTCACACCACAGAAGTCCTCGTTCTACAGAGAGGTCACAATTGCCCATGGGCCCTAAAACCTGAACTTATTATTATACATTCATAAACCAGATCCCTGAAACAATTCTAATTTAATGGGTTGATACCACATGATTTCCCAATTCCAAGAAAGGAAATAAGCTTGTATGTGTGGTACCAAAACAACCAATGACTCCAGAGGCCCTTAGATAGCAACAAATGTGTCTTGCCCAATATTGGGATGAGATAACAGTAGATGAATTAGGAATAAAAATATACATAAAAGACACAAAATAGAAGGATAATTGAAAGCTTGAAATAGATGCAAAATAGTGCTTGGGATTATCAGAAATACTGAAGGACTGGAGGATAAAGATTTCCTACCCAGTAAGCCACACAGGGAGTCATGCACCTGAAGGGCATGAGCCCACGCGTTCCTGCAATGAGAGTTCTAAAAATCCCAATTGTCGGGGGAGAGAACCCTAGGCAGATTATGCCATCACACTTTGCAAAGATGGTATTTTATGCAGGGCTGATGCAGGAATACATAACAGTCATTAATGCTGAGGTACCCGGCACAGACTTGTTGCAGCTTCCCCTCAGAACCTCCATCAGACACACGTAACGGGATCCATCACCTTGACAGTGCCAAGGCAAAAGAAGGGGTCAGGAACAAGCTCATATTCTGAATATTTCAGGGAAACTATTCCTTCAAGGAAGACCGAGTCCAGTTCCAACTCAACATAACACGTTATAAAAATTAAAATCAACTGTAATGGTTGCAGACTTCCTACCTAGAGAATTTTATGAAAGCTCTTGGTAAAATACACTAAGTTTAAGGAAAACAATCATAAGGGGAGTTTTGTCTTCTAATGGATGTGGCAACTAGTAGGATGTCCCAGGGTCTCTCTGAACACATGCTGTAGAGCTAGAGAAGACATAGGCACAGAGAGCTTGGCTCATGGCCAGACTAAGAAATAGTGGCTGGATCTCTGGTACAATCTCTAGTTTTTTTGTTTTTTAGTTAATTAAGTTATTTATTTATTTATTTATTTTTGGCTGCACTGGGTCTTCGTTGCTACGTGTGGGCTTTCTCTAGTTGTGGCGAGCGGGGGCTACTCTTCTTTGCCTTGTGCAGGCTTCTCATTGCGGTGACTTCTCTTTGTTGGGGAGTACGGGCTCTAGGTGCACAGGCTTCAGCAGTTGTGGCACGTGGGCTCAGTAGTTGTGGCTCGCGAGCTCTAGGGCACAGGCTCAGTAGTTGCGGCGCACGGGCTTAGTTGCTCCGCAGCACGTGGGATCTCCCTGGACCAGGACTCGAACCCGTGTCTCCGCATTAGCAGGCGGATTCTTAACCACTGCACCACCAGGGAAGTCCCATGACCTCTAGTTTTCATGCAGCGGCTCTTTTCTGATTTATCAGCAAATCTTTCAGTGCTAAACACGTGTTTAGAGAGAGCAGTAGGTAAGAGGTCAACACACACATGCTATCAGGTTGTCGTTTCCTCACCACATCAGAAACCATATTTTAGCTTATTGCATCCTGGGACAAAAATGCCAGTGTGTGTAAGAGTTAAACCTTAGCTCTCCTTGACACAGGCGAGAGGTAGAGTGGCAGAGTCTACATGATGGAGAATAACCACATGCCAGGCCTGGAGCCGCCACCTTATATACAACTAGCTCTCAAAATAATCCTGAGTAGGAGAGAAAACTAATACATGTTAAATGTCTTCTCCATTGATGGCATGACATAAATTAATGAAATCATTTAATCCACCCAAAGAGCCTGGACTGATGTTTTGAAGCTTGCCTTTTTCACTTTCCCAAGTGAAATAAATACGTCAAATATTCTAAAACTTTTTAATGGTTACATGGCATTGAACTGAATAAAAGTACTATATCTTATTTAATAGTCCCCTGTGGTTGAACATTTATGAAATTTCTAATGTTTTGCTCTTTTGGATAATGCAAAAATAAACTCCCTTTTAAATAAGTTCTGGTTCACCTCTATAATAATTTTATCAAACTTATGACTAGAAACAAATTTCTGGGTCAAAAAGTTGGCACATTTTGAAGAATTTTGACTCCTATATCAAATTCTTTCCTAATATATGGGATTGATTTATAGTCCCTGCCCAGAGTATATAAATTCTCTTATAAACCTATGATATCCTTTGGGTCTGGGATTACAACCACTTCCTCATTACTATACATTACTACTCATTATTACCTCATTACTACTCTTTATTAAATGAATTTGGTTAATTTGTGTTTTTTCTCCTTTTAAAAATTATAAGTGCCAGAAATTTGCCTAATTTAGTGGTTCTGTTTGTTTTTTAACTCACAAAGTTTCAACTCTTAGATGTATTGATTTTAACATTTATTTCTTGCTTTCAATTATTTTTTACTTTTATCTCTAAAATTCCCTTTTTCATTGAGTTAATTTTTTTAAATTTCCTAATAGGAGAGTGAAGTGCACGTTTTTAAAAAATTCTCATTTAATAATTGAAATATTAGGTTATAATTATACCCTGACTATTTTTTCATCACATCTTATAGGTTTCGATATGTAACATTTACATTTTCGTGTATATGAAATTGTAATTTAATTCTAGTCTGATTATAATTATAGTTTGATTACCTCTTTAAGTCAATAATGTGTTATAACAATAATTTTAATGTCCAAACAGCCAGAGCGGGTGTTTTGCTGTGTTTTTAACTTTCACTACTAATTTGTGGTATCACTTTTCTGATAGTCTGAGAATTGGGTTTATATACCCTATTTCAACGCTTAGGAATTTATTAACTTTCAGAGCAGCAGTTTTCAATCCGTTATTTTTTAACCAATGCGACACTAAAAAAATTAAACCTTAATTGAAACTACTCTTTGTAAAAAGATACAAAGCAGAACATTTTTAGTTGAATGGAGAATTGAGAGGCCTAGAAACCTACTTACAATTAGGGACCCTTGGTTTTGACCAAGGCAACCCGAAGGAGCTCTTGAAAACCTATGGATTTGCATAGCACAATGTGTCTTAGTATATAATCAAGAGATGTATTTCATGGATCCTTGAAAAGAAGGCAAACTATCTTTTCATACAGATTTATATATTGTTAATTCAAGGTTATCAATAATAATTCAAAAATTTATGTCCTCATTTAAATGTCAGAATGCTTATATTAAATGTCAGGATGCTTTTCTGTGTCCTCTATGCTTATTTTATTTTCTATCATTATTTTTTAAGCTCTTTTCATTTTCTTAGAAACTTTGACAGAACTTCTCAAGTTTATCTTCCAGGTTATTCATCAGATTTTCTGTTACCAATTCTGATTTTTTACCATTTCTAATGAAGATTTTAATTCCATCATTGCATTTTAGTTTGATCTATGCTAGGCACTGTTGTAACTAATTTAATAGTCCCAATAATTCAATGAAATAGGTACTATTTTAATCCCCATTTTTTTGGATGAGAAAACCAAGACTCAGCAGTGACTTGCTCAGGTCGCACAGTTAATAAGACGTAGAACTAGGTTTAGAAGGATTTGATACATTATGAGCTATACTTTCTTAGACATGGTTTACAAGAACTTTATAATAAGTCATTTTCATATTGCTCTACTATTTGCATTTCTTTAGGAGTTTATTCTCTAGTTGTTTTTATTGTTCCTATTTCTTAGCTATTTTATCTCATTTCTCTCTGTCTCTCTCTCTCTGTCTCTCTGTCTCTCTCTCTCTCTCTCTTTCTTTCACACACACACACACACATATCTAGCAGCATAACCAGAATCAGGTTTTGGACTGGTGCTTGGGTTCCTTCCATCATGAGATTGGGGGTGCATCACAGATCCAGCCCCAGAGCCTGTAGCAGCAGCTGGCCCAGGTCCTGGTTACCCAGTTATCTTTGCTCCCTCTGTGTAGCCGTGTAAGTACATTTATGCAAGCCAAAGCTCTCGGCAGCAATTGTAAGTTTTTCCACTTCCTTTCAGAGTTGGGGTGCCCCGCCGCAAGTGCCAGTTTCAGCAGCGGGCTGGCTTTGGGCTGCTGACACATATGGGGCATCCTGTGTTTCCAATATTCTAAAGGAATCAGCCCCCCCACACACACCATTTACCTTGATCGATTCTAGTGTGAGAGCTTAAGCAGTCCCTGACGGCTTTCTAATTTCTGCTCTACCTCTGGTGCACAGAGACGCGCATCTTTCGGTGTGGCAACAGCTGTGTCTTTTCAATTTTTAAAAAATATTGTTTCTTTCTTTCTTACTGGTATGGTAACAATGTGTGTAAAACTTGAAATCATGATACCAAGTTTACCAAACATCCAGGAAATCATTTTGTGATATTTCAGGAGACTTTCTCAAGTCTCCACTTTATTGCTCTACAGTATTTTTCTCACATACTCCTTGTACTATTGTAGTTTTTCCTATTTGCTTTTCTTAGAAGTTGGTGTTCTCCAGAAGACAAGAACTGTGACTTGCCCTTGACCTCATGCATTGTTCATTTACAATTGGAAATGATTTACAATTGGAGCACAAGTTGAGGTGCACAATTTCTTGCCTAATTCCCAGTGACTGGCCCACATCCCACTAGGACAATTGTTGTAGACTGAGGCAGTCTCTTACACCCAATGTGGTTCCTTACCCTGATAAATGAATCCCGGCATGTCCTTCTGGTATCTGCTCTCACCTCTAACTATTCGTTGGGATTTGCCCAGGATGCAACATGCCACTGCCACGCCTTCTCCTGCCTTTTTCTCTTCTCATCTCCCTCCAGACACACTTCCTGCTACATGTTTTCCAAGGGGTTAAAATCTCCAAGTAAATGAGGAAGGGAAATTACTGATGGGGTCAGGTGTATACGGAGACATCAGTCCTGTGAATCCAAAAGAAGTATCCATGCAACTGCATGGTGGCCCGGCCTCCTGTTTGGGGCTTTATGTGGACCTTGGATCTCTGAACCGGGCCCCTCAGATCTCCTACCTCATCTAAAGCAGTTAATTGAGTTCCATTTCAGCTGGAAACGCACACCTAGGGCACCAATTTTGATGTCTATTTTCACCCCATAGACCTCATTATTGGTGGTCTTTCTTTCAAGATTCTGGCAATAGGTTGGCTGTGAGTTTGGGTTTTGTACAAATGCGCATTTTTTTTGCTGTCTTTATGGTTATTTGAATAGGAAGTTAAGAGAGGTCCTGTCAGGATCTGTTAGCCAACTGACTTTCAACCAGAAATCTGCTGCCGATTTTATTTTTAAATACAATTTTGTCTACAACTATTACCAATTAGGAAGATCTTATTTCACCATGTTGGCAAGAAAATTTCAGTTATTTCCCTCACAGTAGACACTTTTAAAATCCTGATCAGACTACAGAGAGGCCACCTGTTGAAACTCCCTATTTGCTTGGCACTCTCAGACTCTTCTCAGCCCATTTTTGGAAGTCAGTCTGGTCCAACTTAAACTAGAAGACTCAGAAACATCATTGAATTCAGAAGTCTCAGTTCAAATCCCTTGCTCAGAACAGCTATTAGCACACATGACTCCTTTGCTTAAATTTAGAAAAAGTAATCTCTTCCTGAAGAAACTTTACTTCTATCTATTAAACAATTTCTATGCTATACTTATTTTTATAGAACAAGACATTTTACTGTCATTTTCCAGACATTTGTCAAAATAAATACAGAAATGTACAACATATGATGGGAATAGTTCCCCTTAGAGTTGTGCACTGTACAACCTATGCAACTGCACATGACAACCCTGCTCTTGTGCTCTTGTTCCTGAGAAAACTACTTATAGAGATCACAAGAGGACTTGTGGTTAAATATGGTAGGTTGAACTCACTCTCCTGAAACCTCACTAAAATGAAAGTAAAACAAAACAAAACAAAATCAAGGCATTCATCTACAAGCTCAAAGAGCAAGAGAGAAAGAAATAGCAATAAAATTATGAAAGCTAGCAAGCAAAGGGATGAATGATAAGTGAAATAGCAGGAATTAAAATGAATACTAAACTTGCCAGTAACAGCTGAACATGATTTGCACTGTAGAACCCTCCGCAAAGATTAGAAATTGGCAGCACTAGGTAACTATGGACTTGGGAATGACAGCAGAGATGAAGACAGGGTGATTATTTGAAAATCTATATAAGAAACACTCAGACTGTCAGATTCCCTGAACAGTTCTCATTCAGTTCAGCATCTCCCCACCTTGGTGGAAGCCTGGAGGTTTGCTCTCAGGACAGGAAGAATAAGGGGGTCTCTGGAATGAGGGAGAACTGGCACAGTGGAAGATGAGGGTACCTACTGAAAATAGGTGGTCAAGTCAAAGTCCACTTGGCTATTGAATATTGGGACCATAGATCCTCTATAACCACTCAGTTTCCAGGACACTGGCAGCCAGGCTCATACCCTACAGAGGACAAAACCTTCTTCACTTGAAATCTGACCATCCTGATGAGACCCCTGATCTGACTGCAGGGGTTCCCAGATCATCCTCTTGTGTGTCCTAAAGGTGGGACCACATACAGGGCTGCCTTTCAGCTTTTGAGGGCCTCTTTCTTAAATTTTAGCACATCAGCAGAGGATCTCCAGGTAGCTGAGAAAAGTCTCAATCGCGAATAACAGAGACCAACAGTCACAAATAGGAAAAAAACAAGTTGGGGAAACAGAACCTATGCAGGAAGTTTTAAAAAATTATCGATATTCTTGCGGAAATCAGAGAAGATATTAGCTCCATAAAGCACAATACAAGAATATTATTCTTTAAAAGGAACATTCTGCAAAAAAGAACAATAAATTAAAAATATACTAGAAGGAATGAAAAACTTGATAGGGATATTGGATTGCAAAGCTGAGAAATCTTTGAAAAAGTAGAAAAGAAAAGAGAAGAAAATTGGAGGATCAGTCTAGGATGACCAACATTAAGAAATTAGGAGTTCTAGAACAGACAATGGAGAAACTGGAGGAGAGTTTGGGGATGTTTAGTAATTAGGACATAGAAAGCCAAGGAAACCAGAACCAAGGCAATTATTAATTCCAAGGAGAACTCTTAGGATCTACTCTCTTAACTTTCAGATATACTGAACAGCACTGTTAGGTATAGTTATCATGTTGTATGTTACATCCCCAATAGTAATTTACCCTATAACTGGAAGTTTGTACCTTTTGACCACCTTCATCCAGTCCTAAGAGATCCTAAGACTTTTCATCAAAAGGAAAACACATTTTAAAAAAATCTCTATGAGATGATGGATGCTAACTATTCTTATTATGGTAATTATTTCACAATATATATGTCAAGTCATGCTGTACTCCTTAAGCTTACAGTGTTGGATGTCAATTATATCTCAATAAAACTGGAAAAAATTCCAAGGAGAATATAAAGTTACATAAGACCACTTACATTTCTCATATGACTCAGCTATAAGGAGCATTTACATTGTAATAATTATGTAATTGCTGATTATGTAAGACATGCATAGAAGATGCATGTCAAGCGAGGTAAAAGAGAGTGAGTCCTCACCTGTAATGGGAGGTCCAAAAATGCCTAAAGCTGAAAAACCAAGAAGTATGTTATTTGGAAATATGGAGATGAATACTTGAAAATGATAACCTCTCAGAAATGGGGAAAAGAGGGAAGTGTAGAGGATGCAATTGCTGGGGCTGTTTAAAAAAACAAATCTTGAAAAACTATTTGATTATTCAAATGATGTAAAAGCATAATTTTGAATGTTTAACAAAAACATTTAAAACCTATGTAAATGGAATCATGGATAAGTATTAGGGAGAAATACATTAGAAGGTATTAAGGAATGAAAGAGGACAGGATACGGACAAAATAGAAAAAGGGACAACCTATACCTCTAGCCAAACCCCCAAATTATGCTGGGGCTGGGAGAGCAATGGAAATGAGGGGGAGTGAACACTGAAATGCAGGAGGAGGCTGCCGAGTACAATTGGGATACCTGGTCCTCTTAAGAGGGAAGCCTTCGGTAATTCACGATGTGCACTATTTGTAATGAGTTGGGGAAGGAGAAAGGGTGCACACCATTGGAAAGAGCCTGCATTCAAAGAAAAAAAAAATGTCATGAAGAACCTAGGGATAAGACGGGAATAAAGACACAGACCTACTAGAGCATGGACTTGTGGATACGGGGAGGGGGAAGGGTAAGCTGGGACAAAGAGGGGTGGGATAGGGAGGGTGGGAGGGAGACGCAAGAGGGAGGAGATATGGGAACATATGTACATGTATAACTGATTCACTTTGTTGTAAAGCAGAAACTAACACACCATTGTAAAGCAATTGTACTCTAATAAAGATGTTAAAAAAAAAAAAAAGAAAGAAAGGAGGTGGCACACCCACCTGTGCCTGCCTGAGTCCATCCAGGCTTCCTGCTTCTCCCATCACTGCCCCAACCCCTCCCCGTCCCACTGGCTCTCCTGACTCCCCTCCCATTCAGAGCTGGCTGCTCCGCGGCTACCCCTCATCTCACAGTAAAGCCTTTAACCATTCTTGACAGAGTGTGGGCAAATCCCTTGTCTCTTAATTTCAACACAATCAAGGTTAGTTTTTCAAGAGTCCATACTGAGAAGACACATTAGAAAGGCCAAAACGAACTTGCAAAAACAGAGAGATGTTTTCTTTCCAAAGCCCACATGCCTTCCTCCACTATCTGGCCACAGACTGACATGGCTTGACTGACACCCATTAGAAAGCACCAGCCTCCTTTCTCTTTTCCAGTTTTGAGCTCCATCTCACCATCTTTGCCCAGATCACACATTTACTGAGATGAGAAGAATGTGTATTATGGGATTATATAGTAGGAAGGGAGTTGCTGGAAACAGAATAAAAATGAAAATGAGAAGGAAAATATAGGAATGACTTATTATTTAAAGAGTGCGGAATTGTTCAAGGAAAAGTACAAAAATAAATGATCCCTTTCAAAGGTCTGAATTATTTCATCTTGAACTACAAGAGTGCTTTTCCCATCTGCTTCTTCCTTGAATTCCAGACGACTGGCTCTTGTGAAAAAGCAGACATTTAATAGGTCACCTCTTATTGACAAAAGACATGGTCATGGTCAGACATGTACCTTTTCTAGCACCTTCTCAGGCAGAAAGCTCACCTCATCCAATGTTCTCTTTCCAGTCCCTTCTGATGCATCCAAAATTATTTTCCCCCAGTAGAACCTGCTGATTCCCATCCCAGCAGACATGACTGAGACTGCTGCACCAAGGAAAAGAATTAGTAATTCTCAGTCAGCCATGAGAAAGAACACTCTCTGTCATGTAGATTCTTCATAAGGACTTAAGGTCCACCCCCTCAACTGCCTGACATGACAGACTTTCAAAGATATGTTCATGACAAGATGGAATTGTGCTGAACACAGTAAGACACAATATAAGTTTATGATTGTATGTCTCATTGAATGTGAACTTCCCATGGGATACCAGAGCCAATTTCACCTTTTCAGCCACCTTTCTGTGTATAGTTTACACCTCTTCTTTCCATCAGCATGGGAAATTTTTACATTGGTTATATTTATCTAAAAATGGTCAGATACAAGCAGACATAAAGACTGGGCTGGCACTCCCATTCTGGTCCCCTTGTCGAATCATATTCAGTATATCAGACTTGGCTAAAGAGAATCCGAAATGCACAGTTAAGCAGGTATGCAATACTACAGTGGGGTCCTAGACTTTAAAAGATAATTTATTAAAAAGCAGTGGACCTCTGTCTCAGAAAAAAGCAGAGAGGAAGTTAGGTTTCCGGACCCTGGAAGCCATTCGTAGCCCCTTGACTATTGAATGAGAATTCTCTATTTCCAAAATAAGGAATAGGCAACTTTGAGTTCATGAGAAGGTGATTTTCAAACTCCTGTCTGACTTGAAACAATTTCTAACCGCCACCTACCGTCTGCAATTCAGTACCTTCTGGTTAAGGAGATAATGTGGCATTTGCCATGAGGTCTGATGCATTTACTGAGGAAAACCCTCATGCTTCAAACGGTTGCTTCCAAAGATTGTAAAGCCAGGACAATAGGCAGAAAAAGTTGTTTAGAAAAAAAAAAAGGAGGATATCCTTTAAATAGACGAGTATAGCTGTCACCTGATTTACAATTTATAGCTGTTTGTGACAACAAACAGGATGTCAGGTTCTGTCCCTCTTACAGGGTGTATAAATCAAGGGAATTGCTACCGAACAGCAAGAAAGACCGGCTTCCATCACTAGAGTCATCAAGCAGGACAAGATGGCCATTATCCTTGAAGTTTAAAACAGGCAGGATAATTCTCAGCAAGGCTGGGAGGATTCAAATTCTTTATCCAACGACCAACATCAGGCTGGAACTGATGGATCTCAGACAATTTGCAAATCTTTGCCCTTTCACTCAATCCCTTCTCACTTCTTTATACATCGATTGGCTTATCTCTGGGTGAAGTATAATTGGACCGAGGCACTTCCTACACTTCAAGAGTTCAAATTATTTGGTTCCTCTTAAGATTATCATTCCTTGATTTGTGATCCTCTTCTTTCTCATATTAGTTGGGATTCCTGTAGCTCCATTCTCTGGTATGTTATGCTCTGGGGTCCAATTTTACGAGTAATTTTAGTCTAGGAGACAAGATGACAGTCACGAATGGCTGATGTTTGTGAAGAAAGCCCGGATGCTACGGTATCACTGCTCTTGCCCCGATTTGCAAAAGCATATTAAAAAATCAAAAAGCCTTTTCTCCACCAAGGACATCATCTGATAATAAGTTTTTTAAAATGATCAAACGAGTAATTAGCATTCAATGTTTTTGGCTTCACACCACAAGGGAATGGTCCCGGAAAAGGGCAAGCACTGCGAGCTTTATATTTGCTGATAAACCCAGTCTTATGTCTCTTAGAAGAAAATTGTTTTTAAAAAAAATCCTGTTAGATCAATTAAACCTTAGTTGTTATCTAGCCAGAGGCAATACATTTGAAATTTAAAAGTCTCTATCTTCTAATCTCTACTCAGCCAGTCGTTTGTTTTGTGACCTTAGGCAAATCACCTAACCTCTCAGTGGTTCACATTTCCTCATCTGCAAAATGTGCACATTTAGTGTCAGCACTCATGAAGATTATCATGAAACACTTGCAAAATACCGAGGTAAAACAATGGCCTTCTTTCAGAAGATGTGGCTTCCGATCTGAAGTTGGCACATAGAGGGCAACTCAATTACATGTTTATTGTCTATAATAATACATGCATGGATGATCCAAACGCGCTTGGCCATAGTTTTCATGCGGGCAGCCCTCCAACTCCTTCAGCCAACATTTCTATTCCTACAATATTGTGAAATCATCCCAGCTGGTTGGCCTTTGGACTGATCTCCCCTCTCCACGCCTCCCCTTCACTTTCCCTTCCTCTCTCTCTCATTCTCATGTCTTTCTTCATGACACTTCTGCCTTTCCTTCCCCCCTGCTTCCCCCAGTGCCCTGCGGCTTGTGGGATCTTGGTTCCCTGACCAGGGATTGAACCCGGGGCCCCAACAGTGAGAGAGCTGAGTCCTAACTGCTGGACCACCAAAGAATTCCTGACTTCTGGCTTTTCAATTGGTTGTTTTCCGAACCAACACCATCCACCACTCCTCACTCATCCTGCTGCTAATCACCAACGGCTGACTCAGTGAAGAAGAAAGCACGTTTCTCAAGCATGCAACGTTCATGACTGCCAGGGATGCTTCTGGAATGGGTGATCACATGGATGATATAAAAGAGAAAAATTCTTCTGGCTCCAGGGGATCTATAATTTGCTGCTTCATAAAGCTAAACAACTATCCCAGGAGTCTGGCATTTACAGTGCAAGGTAGCCTGTGGCAGAGTACGGACACATCTTCAAAGTCTATTTAGGCTCTGGAAGGTTTCTTCAAACCTAAAGTTTCCAAATCAAAACAATAGGATTACTGTTATCTTAAAACAATTGAAACATTTCCTCTCTTTTTGTGGCTAACTGGTTAATTCTTACTTGAAAGTTCAAATATCCACTGAGCCTCCTAGATACAGTTAAAGAATCCATGTCCCATTTCAGCTTAAATTTCAAACTTGCACACACCGGAAGAAAGGCTAAAAATAGTAGAACAGCATAGGCCAAACAGAGGAGGCTTTGTTGGCAAAATAATGGGACTAATTTTTAACAGACAGGAAAGCCTATCAACTGCAAAGCCCTGACAATTTCACTCTTCGGCTCCAACACAAAGCCTGGGCTGAAATGTCCCCCAGTGACTGGTAGGCTGGTGGCTGCAAGAGCTCCAACGAGGCAACGAGATGATGGAATCCGGGCAGTAGGGCGGGAAGGAAACAATCATCTGTATGATGAAACTGAGGGCTTGAGAAGTGACCGAAATCAAATGCTTTTCCAGTGAGGGAGAGAGCTTCCAGACCAGGAAAGAAAGGTTGTGATGCTTGGAATTCACGTAATACGGACATGGTTTGGTAGGTCATTTAACTGTCATCACCATTAATCAGACTGGATTATTTCTTTTAGCTCAAAAAGGGCACAAAACATTTCAGCACTGAGATATTCTTTAAATGCCTCTTTCTTACTAGTTCAGTCTTAAATTCCTGTGCATCTTTTTATAGACTAATTTTCAGGAATCTACTCCCTTTTCTATGGATCTGAAGTAAAAATGCCCTGGAAACCACAAAAGAGGGCAAGAGAGGGTAGAGGAAGCACACCCAGGTCTGAACCTCCTCGGGTCTAAGGGGACATGCTTCATTAAACTTACACAATGTTCTATGTCAATTACATCTCAATACAACTGGAAAAAGTTGCTTAGTTTTACAATATTAACAGGATGATTCACATGGAATCTTGAAAATGGTTACTAGTCTGTTCACAGAAAATAAACAAGTAAAGGGACAAACTTCATTCCCACCCTCATTCCATTTGCAAAAACAATGTCACATGTCCTTATCCAGCTGCCAGGGAGCTGGGAAATGTAGCCCCTAATGGACAGTCACTGCCCAGTGACAACTCTACCCCATGGAAGTGGAAGCATCGGTTTTTTTAAGAACATCTAGCCATCTCCGTCACGTTCCCCTCCATCCCTCCTCTCCCTATCACATCACCCAGACCCCTTCTTATCTTGTATCACAACAGGAATAACCTAAGGGTAAACTGAGTCCCAAGCACTTCTGGGTCTCAACGTTGAAACAACTTCAGCAAGATTCTGTCTCTCTCTTCGTTTTTTTGCCTTCGCTTTCCTCTTTGTTGGCTTCCTTTTCAGGCAGGCTTTCACCACATGCTGGGTATGATGGCCATGAGAAGCTTAGACTGCATTGTCTTTAGAACGAGCAATCTCAGAAGAAAAAGAAAATAATAAAATCACCTCTTTCTCATGAAATCCACAGCAATTCCTGAAAATCAGTCTGACTGATCTGACTTGAAATTCATGCTCACCGTTGAAAAAATCGTGATATCCAGGAATAAGGGATACTCTCATCAGCCCCTCCCAAGGCAGAAGAGGTGGGGTCATGGGATTTATTGCTCACTAGGAATTTGGGAAGGAGCCATTTCTGAAAGGAAAAGCAGTTAGACATTCAAGGAAGTACCACTGGTTATGACGTTGAGCTCTAAGAATGGAATGTAAACAGACATGGAACTTGTGAATTTGCTTATTATTATTCCTTCCTGTCATTGTTAGTTTTCTTTTAGTCTTTAATAATATATATCTTCTCATATATTTCTGATTTTTTGCATATAAGAAGAAAACTGGGGCTCTCCTTTTCTCTCATTTAAACTATGGAATTTTCTAGGTTAAGAACCAGGTCACTCCTTTAAGAACAGCTTTAAATAACTAAAGTGGCATTCCATAAAAATTACATTCTGACAAAGGTCTTGAGAAGAGAATCCCTTAAAATATTTGTAAAAATCAAGTTAAATTGTATTTATTTTCATTTTGGGGAGTGGTGTTATTTGGGGGCTTATAAGGTATCTGGCCAGATGTGAGCATTTTGTCTTCAAGGGAGACTGAAAGTTTCTGAAGATACTAGGAAGGTCAGATCTATGGAGTGTTCACAGGTGCCAGACCTCTGATATTTTTCCCAATCTGTACTATTTGAATAATGCCTAGATTGAAGCATGGGCTAAGTCATTCATTTATTTATTCAAGAAAAGTTATTTTTATTAACATTGTTCATATTGACTATTAGCACCTATGATGTGCCACAGGCACTGGGCTACACACTGGGGACACAGCCATGCATTTTAATTACATTTACGAAGACGTTCCTTTGAGACAAGGTCATAGTGACAGGTTCCAGGGACGAAGACATGGACATATCTTTTTGAGGGCCACAATCCAGCCTGTTACAGAGAGCTAGACTTCCTGAAACTAATCGACGTTAAAGTTGAGGCCTAAAGCATGACTCAGTGTCTGGGCAGTCGGGGTTGAGGAATGTTCCAGACTGGGAACAGCATGTCCAAATCCTAGAGGCAAGAGCATGGTGCAACCAAGGAACTGAAAGAAGTTCCTGTTTGGCCCCAGCTCAGAGCGCTGGGAGAATAAAATAGGAGAGACAGGACTGAAGCCAAATTGCCTGTAAGCCACATGAAGGAGTTCTACGTTTATCTCTAGGCAGTGGGAAGCCATAGAATGCTGTAAGAGGAGGAGAGATAGAATCAAATATGTACTTTTGGAAGCTCTCTGGCTAGTGTCTGGAAAATAGTTTAGGAGAGAGGAGAGTGGAAGCAGAAGACTAGTGAGGAAATTACTACCATAGTCCAAGAGAAAGAATGATAGTGTTGGCTTAAGGACAGAAAGAGATAGCTAGACCCAAAGTGGTTAAGGTAGAACTGGCTGAACAGTTGGAGTCAGCCATGGATCGGATGCAGAGACGGAAGGGAATGAGGTTCCAGAAATGACATCTAGGTTCCTGAGTATTGTGGGTTGAATTGTGACCCCACCAAATTCATATGTTGAAGTCCTAACCCCTAGTTCCTCAGAATGTGACTTTATTTGGAGATAGGGTCTTTACAGAGATTCTCTACTTAAAACAAGTTCATTAGCGTGGGCTCTAATCCAATATGACTGGTGTCCTTATAAAAAGGGGAAATTTGGAGACAGACACGCACATGAGAAGAACACCATGTGAAGATGAAGGCAGAGATCAAGGTGATGTTCTATACACCAAGGAAGGCCAAAAATTGACAGCAAAGCACCAGAAGCTAGGGGAGAGGCATGGGACAGATCCTCCCTCACAGACCTCATAAGGCACCAATACTACTGACACCTCGATCTCAAACTTTTAATCTCTAGAACTGTGAGACAATAAATTTCTACTGTTTAAATCACTCAGTTTGTAGTATTTGTTAAGGCAGCCCAGGAGACTAGTACCCTGAGACACTAGTGATATCAGCTACTGAGCTAGAGAGCACAGGAGAAGGAGCCAGTGGTGACAAATGATGCTCTTAACTTACCAACCGAAGTAAGTTTCCAGCCAACCTCCAAAAATTGTCTTTTTTCATCCAAAATTGAGATAATATGTAACTTAAAGCAAAATCAGTTTCCAAATGATCAAGGAGCTGATCATTTGAACTAAATAAAGCTAAACAAATTTGTGTTACACAAATACAAATTAGAGGCAGGGACTTCCCTGGTGGTGCAGTGGTTAAGAATCCGCCTGCCCAAGAATGTACAACAGAGAAAAGACCGCCTCTTCAATAAGTGGTGCTGGGAAAACTGGACAGCTACATGTAAAAGAATGAAATTAGAATACTCCCTAACACCATACACAAAAATAAACTCAAAATGGATTAAAGACCTAAATGTAAGGTCAGACACTATTCAACTCTTAGAGGAAAACATAGTCAGAACACTCCATGACATAAATCATAGCAAGATCCTTTTTGACCCACCTCCTAGAGAATGGAAAACAAAAACAGAAATTAAAAAATGGGACCTAATGAAACTTCAAAGCTTTTGCACAGCAAAGGAAACCATAAACAAGACAAAAAGTCAGCCCTCAGAATGGGAGAAAATATTTGCAAATGAAGCAACTGACAAAGGATTAATCTCCAAAATATACAAGCAGCTCATGCAGTTCAATATCAAAAAAACAAACAACCCAATCCAAAAATGGGCAGAAAACATAAATAGACATTTCTCCAAAGAAGATATACAGATTGCCAACAAACACATGAAAGGATGCCCAACATCACTAATCACTCAAGAAATGCAAATCAAAACCACAATGGGGTATCACCTCACACCAGTCAGAATGGCCATCATCAAAAAATCTACAAACAATAAATGCTGGAGAGGGTGTGGAGAAAAGGGAACCCTCTTGCACTGCTGGTGGGAATGTAAATTGATACAGCCACTATGGAGAACAGTATGGAGGTTCCTTAGAAAACTAAAAATAGAACTACCATATGACCCAGCAATCTGACT
>NC_041226.1:15501368-15501795 GCF_002837175.3 Physeter macrocephalus | reverse complement strand
GTATGCTAACACACATATATATGGAATCTAAAAAAAAAAAAAATGGTTCTGAAAAACCTAGGTGCAGGACAGGAATAAAGACGCAGACATAGAGAATGCACTTGAGGACACGGGGAGGGGGAAGGGTAAGCTGGGACGAAGTGAGAGAATGACATGGACATATGTACACTACCAAACGTAAAATAGATAGCTAGTGGGAAGCAGCTGCATAACACAGGGAGATCAGCTCGATGCTTTGTGACTACCTAGAGGGGTGGGATAGGGAGGGTAGGAGGGAGACTCAAGAGGGAGGGGATATGGGGATATATGTATACGTATACATATAGCTGATTCACTCAGTTAAAAAACAAAAACTAACACACCATTGTAAGCAATTATACTCCAATAAAGATGTTAAAAAAAAAAAAAGAATCCGCCTGCCAATGCA
>NC_041226.1:15469072-15501338 GCF_002837175.3 Physeter macrocephalus | reverse complement strand
AAAGAATCCGCCTGCCAATGCAGGGGACATGGGTTCGATCCCTGGTCAGGGAAGATCCCACATGCTGCAGAGCAACTAAGCCCATGTGTCACAACTACGGAGCCTGCACTCTAGAGCCCACAAGCCACAGCTACTGGGCCCATGCGCCACAACTACTGAAGCCTGCGCGCCTAGAGCCCGTGCTCCACAACAAGAGAAGCCACCGCAATGAGAAGCTCGTGCACTGCAACGAAGGGTAGCCCCCGCTCGCTGCAACTGGAGAAAGCCCACATGCAGCAAAGAAGACCCAACATAACCAAAAAATAAATTAAAATTTTAAAAATAAATAAATAAATGAATAAAATTGAAGTTGCTTTAAAAAAAAAAGGCAAAGTTTTAAGGGGGAAAAACCATATTGTTCTCATGGCTAAGAGAAATAAGAAATGTCACTGCACCCCTAAGCAATGACACAGTTCCGGTCCCAGTTTATTATTCGAAGAAGCAGGTTTATGAAATATTCTGATATTCTGCACTTCAAATGGGATACTGATAATTCTTTTTTTAAAAAAACTTTTTATTTTATATTGGAATATAGCCGATTTCCAATGTTGTGATAGTTTCAGGTGCACAGCAAAGTGACTCAGCCATACATATACATGGGGGTGCTGATAATTCTGAATCACCTGAATTTAACTCGTGTAGCATTTTAATAGGAAGATGTGTGGTTATTACAAAATATGTATTAATACAAAGCAGCATTATTAAATCTGTTTATATCAAGTAAGAGGACATCAGTGCCTGGCTTGGTGCCTGGCATAGAATAGAAACACAATACCTGTTTATTGATTCAATAAGTGAATTATGTAGTCATCAAACATTACCAGAAAGTTGTGTTAAAGATTATCTAGACTTGCAGTTTTTAGAAAACTTTAGGCTGCAGAACTTCTTGTTCAAAGACATCTTGCATGAAACTCAGTGTATCAAACTGATGAAACAGCGCTAAAGTATATAAAACTGATGAAATAGCACTAAGCTGGTTGAACATTGCCAGAGACTCACCGTCTTGTCACCTTCCCTCTCTCTCCCCACCCATCAGCTAGCAGGACTGAAGTCGAGTCCTGGGGTTCCAAGAGGGAGCATTTTGAGAAGTACTTGTTGGAGTTCCAGTTAAGCGTGGCAGATTGTCTCTTAATTTGAATTCTCTTATGAACCCCACTAAGAGGACAGCGAAGATGTGGGTTGTTTTTTTTTTTTTTTTTTTGAGTTCTATTTCACAAGAGCAAAGAGAAACGTAGAGCACATGAAAGATTTTAGCAAATTTTTGGAACCTAGAGAACCAATGAAGGAGTGGTACCTGACCTAGTAGAAGGGAGGAAGCTTCAAGGTAAGTATTGTCAAAAGATGTGTCAATTTGCAGGCAGAGTGCAGAAAGGCTCAGGGTTGCCAGCGAAGGTAGAGATGAAGTACAGTTGGGAAGCAGGGCTCACTGAAGTTCAGTGGACAGACATAGAGCCTCCAGGTGTTCCGTCCCACACACAGCCAGGTGATTACCTCTGAAGGAGACTAGAGGGTTTCCCCCAGAAAACATTAGTTAGACGAGATCAGCACTCAGGGACTGCAGGTATGGCTAGAGAGGGAAAAAACAAAAGATTAAATGGAAGTTTGCCATCTGAATGATGATACCCTAATCTCTGTCCTGTCTCTGGGCTCAAGACAGAATATCAACCACCAGTCTGAATAGCTCAGCCTAGGAGGCAAAAGATTAATAGATTCATCTCTTGAGACACTTAATGATCCAGAACAAAGACTTCTGCTACATGCTGAGTTTTGGGGGGTTCCTCAGCTAAAAGGTTTAATCTCTGTCCAGTCACCTCATGGGAAACTTCATTAAAAATTAGCCAAGAAGAAATTATACAAGAAAAATTTCTCAGACTGAAGGATTCAGGACCCTCGTTTTGAGAGGGCTCTTCAAACGTATAGCCAAAAAAACTTTGTTTCGAAAAGAGACCTACGTAAGGACTCACTAATTAGAAATTTCAGCCCACTAATGATGAAGAAAATAATCTAAAAGCTTCTAGAGATTTAAAAGAAAGAAGGGGACTTCCAAGGCAGTCCAGTGGTTAAGGCTCCGTGCTTCCACTGCAGTGGGGGAGGGTTTGATCCCCGGCTGGGGGACTAAGATCCCACATGCCATGTGGCGTGGCCAAAAACAAAAGAAAAAAAGAAGAGAAAGAAAAGGAAAACAGGCCAAATACGGAGATTAAAAGCCAAAGGAGAAATGCCTCTAAAATCAGCAGAAAAAAAATTTTTAATTTAACTTCTAATGACCACTCAAACAATAAATCAAGTGTAAAGTTAGAATAGGCATCTCAAATGACTAAACTTTTTTTTCTTTAATTTACAATGAGATTAGCCTAGGAAACAATAGCGTAGTCATATCGTGTTTCCCTCAGGCCCTGCTTTCCTCCCCAGCTCGGGCCCAACCACATTCTTCCTAATTCCCTTTCAACAGTCAAGGCCAAATGGCTGCAAGAAACCAGGTTGCCCCAGAGGATCTCCACTGCAGGCCAAGAGCCAGCAGAATAGTAAAAGCTGGCAAGAAGAAAGGAAGGGAGATCTTGAAAAGATACTTTTAATTAGGTGATTCAAAACAGCTAGAGACCATTTATTGACTCAATTCCAGAGTTGTGGTTTCTGGTTATGACCTTCAGATAAGCAAGGTTTTACTGTATTTGGTTAAGAAATTTTAAATAATGTAATATCAGACTTCTTGGGATGATGAGGATGGTGATAGAGATGGTGATGACACTGCTGACGCTGAGGCTGATGAGATGGTGAGGACTTTTAGATTTTAAAAAGAAAGAAAGTAAAATAAAAGCAATTCACATTAAGATGGTGAGTTCAGGTCTTCTAGAGCAGTTGAGGAAAATACCAAGCATCACGTGATTAGACTATGATTTATGCTTATTTTGTTTTCTACATAACACATAGTTTTCAGTAAAATCTTGAAAAAGAGGCCACAACTCTCTTTGGACAAATATCCCTTCACAACAAATGCATACATTAGGAATCTCATGTCATGATCCAAGAGACTGAGTCTAATTCTCTTCAAACCAAAGTTACCCCTGCTAGACTATATAAGCCATGCACACACACACACACACACACACACACACACACAAAGTGGTGGAAATTTTGCAATTAAAATTGTATTCCTAAAACACTAAATGCTGGTGAAGGTGTGAGGAACAGGGACTGTCATACATTGCTAGTGGGAATGCAAAATGGTACAGCCACTTTGGAAGCCAGGTTGGCAGTTTCCTATAAAACTAAATATACTCTTACCATATGATCCAGCAGTTGTGCTCTTTGGTATTTACCCAAAGAAGTTGAAAACGTATGTCCACACAAAACCAGCATGTAGATTTTTATAGCAGCTTTATCCATAGTTGCCAAAATTTAGAAGCAATCAACATGCTTTTCAGTAGGTGAATGAATAAATAAACTGTGGTACATCCAGACAGTGGAATATTATTCAGCACTAAAAAGAAATGAGCTATCAAGCCATGAAAAGACATGCAAGAATGATAAATGCATACTACTAAATAAAAGAAGCCAATCTGAAAAGGCTACATACTGTATGATTCCAACAGACATGACGTTCTGGGAAAGGTAAAACTATGGATACAGGAAAAAGATCAGTAATTGCCAGGGGTTGTGGAAGGTGGGGAGTGAACAAGTAGAGCACAGACGATTTTTATGACAGTGAAACTGTTCTATATGACACTATAATGATGGATGCATGTTATTATACATTTGTCCAAACCCATAGAACATACACCACCAAGAGTGAACACTAATGTAAACTATGGACTTTGGGTGATTATGTTGTGTCCATGTAGGTTCATCAGTTGTAACAAATGTACCCCTCTGAAGAAGGATGTTGATAATGAGGCAGGCTATGCATGTGTGGGCAGAGGAGACCTATGGGAAATCTCTGTACCTTCCTCTCAATTTTGCTGTGAACCTAAAACTGCTCTGAAAAAAATAAAGTCTCAAAAAAATTGTATTACTGTAGCTTGATACTGTGATCCTTGTTAAAATGCAATTGCTGCAGGAAATAGGAGTGCATTAAACTGTGAGGAATCTTTGAAGGCTTGCTATGAGCAGGTTTTAGTTCCCTTGGAAAAGCAGATTTTTTATGGAGGAAGGGACCACAGACCAGAAATTGAGCACAGTAAGGGGACACATCAGAGACATAGGTCTCAGTCATGACAGCTGGACTCAATGCCATCTGGATGCTGTTTGTTCATTCATTCAACAGATGTTAATTACATGCCTAGAATGTGCAAAGTAATGTTTGGAGCTCTTAGGACATAAATGAATCAAACAGATAAAGTCTCCTGTCCTCACAGAGCTTACTCTTTAACAGAAAGAGATAGGAAATAGACAATAAATAACACATAAAATTAGATCATATAGTATTTTAGAAGGCTACAAGTTGCTATAGGAAAAAAAAAAAGAAAAGCAGAGCTGGGCCAGGGGATTAGGAATGCTTAGGTGGTAAGGGTAGGTTGTAATTTTAAATATGGTGGATGGTTTCCTTTTTCAAATAGGTAATTCAGTGAAGAGCCCAGTGAGTATATAATCAGATCCTAAGTTTAAAAACCATAAAGTGCATCTGTGATTACTGCCAGACACTGAAAATTCATGTAACACATGGGCTTAAAGGTAGCAAAGGCGTCTATTATCCTCTGTGGATATTTATAGATGTTCAAATAACATCACGTTATCTCCTTTATCGTTTCGTGAATGCAGGGGACATGCTGAGTTTCACCAACAAAAGCAAAGGAAAATATGTCTCTTCGAACAAGGACACACCTTCACCTCCCCTTCGTCTGTAGACTTCCACAGGTACAAATCAGGCTCAATGTATTGGGATGGTTTCCTCATCAACACATGAAAATGTTTAAATATTTGAATTAAATATACTTTCCAAAGATGGTGATTATTCTAAGTGTTGAGGGTGCTGTGATCTGCTTCATAGTGAAAGAGTAAAAGACTAGGGAGGGCTTCCCTGGTGGCGCAGGGGTCAAGAATCCGCCTGCCAATGCAGAGGACACAGGTTCGAGCCCTGTTCCGGGAAGATGCCACATGCCGCGGAGCAACTAAGCCCGTGTGCCACAACCACTGAGTCTGCGCTCTAGAGCCCACGAGCCACAACAAGAGAAGCCGCCACAATGAGAAGCCCACGCACCACAACGAAGAATAGCCCCCGATCTCGGCCGCTAGAGAAAGCCCGAGCGCAGCAACGAAGACTCAATGCAGTCAAAAATAAATTTTTTAAAAAAGACCAGGGAAAGCTTTGCCTCTGTACGCTCTCCTTTTCTTTTTTTTTAAATGGGGAGAGTATTCATTTTAATTATGCTCCAAGATGTTACAGAGCTAGATTAACAAATTTCAGTCAGTATAAAATAGATTTATTGTCAATATTCAGTCAATACAACCCAGGTAAATGAATCATTATTTTATACAAGGTTCAGATGTTTAAAATCTATCTTAACTTTACACATGTACTATAAAATGATAAATACTTAAAATGACAATGCGAGGGAAAATATTATAAAGAATACAATTGTTGTAGACCCTTGTATGGAAGTTCTTTAAAGTTCTGCCTTAAGGAATAATACCATGCTACATATCCAAACCAAAAACATTTTCCTTGAGGTTACAATGCTCAATGATATACTGCATGCACTCTAAAATACCATGCCTGACAAGAATCAAAAGAGACAAGGTCTTCAATAATGTTGAGAGAAAAAGAAAGAGAGAGGAGTAGTCAATTGTTATATGCTGATTTCTGCTGGAATGGCCTCTTGAAACAATTTATAGCACTGTGGAAGAACTGAAAAAGAAGGGGACCAGTCTCAGCTTTATATAAAAGGTTTCCAAATCAGCAGAAACTCAATGTGAAAAGGTACTGGCCCCAGTGCTCTCCACTCGTCAACCCTTTACATGGACTCCTTATTCTAAGTCCATGTTTTTTCTCTAATTTCTTCCTAAGGGCTTACCAAACACACTTTCTGGTTTCTATTATCCAACATACAAACCAAAAGGCATTAAGCAAAACAATAATATCTGTCAGTCAATTCAGTTCTAACGACACCAATTTTGGTTTAGATATTAATCATGAGATTTATGCATAACCATTCCTTTTCTAATAGAAGGTAAGCCCTGAATCACCAGGGTCTGCTCTCTGTCATTCGTGTTTCAGGGGTTGAAAAAGCATTGCTTGGTAACTGAAGCTCATTGAAAATTACAAGGGAGAAACCGTCATGAAAATCACATCAAAGAGCAAGAATTCAAGTCAAGATTATTTTGCCCTGGATCAATAAAACTCTACCTTGAGACTCCTTTGTGTTGCCTTGAGTCCCTAAATCATTCCCTCATTAATCACTTCCTAACAAAACCTATGTGCCAGGACTGGAAAAGAAAAGAAAAAGAAGTGATCAAAATTTAACAATCTGACCAATGCAATTACTGAATAAAGCCAAACAACTATTAAAATAAAGCCTTGTGAAGCAAGATTCCTTAGCCTGAGTACATGAGGTAGATGTTTCAGGCACAAGTTGCCTGGGTAACAGACAGTGTCCTGCTTTAAGTGTCTTGTGTTTGAGGTAGCTGTGAGAAATCTATAGTAACATTTCTTATCAGGAGAGGAGTTTGCTCTCCCACATCCAAACCCCATTCCTGTGGGGTGGAAATCCCCTTTGTGTGTTGGGTCAGCTAGACCTTTCCTCTGCCTGCTCCAAGGGCACAGGCAATGGGACCCAGGATCAGCCCATTGGCTGTGCCAATTGGAGACTGAATCCTGCATGTGATACTAAGATGGTGACCCGGCAGAGTTAGCTCGTCTCACATGGGACACAGTCATGGTGGTGGAGACAACAGTGTCCATGGCATGGCTGCAGTGGCTGTCAGCAAAGCTCAACTTTTCCTTTACTAGGACTGGTAATTCCAGCCACATAAACTCCTGGAGGTGTCCTATGCCAGTCCTTAAGTCTGCCTCCCCAGCCTTGCTAACAATTCGAAAACTCACAGATAGCCTACAATCATTCGCTCTCTGCTCAGATTTCCTTCTCCAACCAAGAACCTTGACTGACAATGTGAAACCAGAAAGATACACTCTTTTATATCACAAAAGCAGAGCGGTTGTGTCAGAGGTGTGACTCTCTGGGTTACTCAGCATCGTGGTGCTATTACATCATAGCTCAAATATCGAAAAGATGGTTGGAAATAATTCATGGAACTAAGGAATCAATTTAGGGATAGATTTGAAGTTTAAGCCTTGGAAATGAATAAGGTCACCATTTGAGAGCATGCAGTGGAAACCAGGGAGAGAGCTGAGAACAGAAATTTAGGCATGCTTACTTTTAAGGAGTGAGTAAAACAAGAGTCCACATTAAGGCAGACTAAGAAGAGATTGATAGAATGGTAAGAGAAGGAACACAAGTGGAGGATCATTGAAATCAAAGCACGAGAAATTGATTCCAGAGAGAATAATTGATCAGCAGTCTATTGAACACCATCAATAGACTAGTAAAATTCTGATCACCAATTACAGCGTGTGGAGGGTTTTCCATACCATCCAGCAATTTTCTGACACCAGCTGGGTGCCCTATGATTCAACACCTTTCCGACACTATCTAACCTGGAGATAGCGTCAGATCCCACAGGTAAAAGGCTCAGTCCTACAAGGCTGGCTGCCCCCCAGCCCACCACAGCCACTTCAGATGCCAATCTCCAGTTCACCTTTGCTTCTGACCCATTGGCTCTAGATCAGAGGTTCCCATGACGCCTTCCTTGGGTTTGACTAATTTGCTAGAATTAATCAAATTTGTCTCCATTGCTATCATTTGTTTTGTTCGTGTACCATCACACAAGAACGAGATGCTATTCATCTAACAGGCATAGATATATTCATCACCAGCAGACCTGTGCTACCCTATGAAGCCCATTACCTCCGTAAGTCAAGCCAGAGAAGGTTAGCTGCCCAGATGCTAGGCTGCTTCATGCCCAGAGGTGGAGCTTGGATGCATTTTGAGCGAGTGACATTATCGGTTTCATGTTGCATATTTCACACTGGACTCACACACAGTGAAAAATTAGCAGCCTCACCTGTCATCCCCAGGTAACCTTTCTGGGGAAATTGTGGTGATGTTGAGTATCTGGAAGGAAAGATCTTTATCAAAAGTTTACAGACTTCTGAAAAGACATTCTTCCAGCTGGTGTGTGCTCTGATGGACCAGAGCATCCAATCCTGAGACACTCTGGCCTAAGCAGGTCCAGGGATGGATAGGATTCCCTTTCCATCTGCCTGCTGGCTGTACCTTGTACACAATCAGGGAGCTTTTGAGACTAACGAGGTTGAATTCTCAACCAGTCTGCAAATGATTAGCTCAACTGATTAGTCTCAAAAATATTCTCCACTTATTAGCTCTGTGATCTTGGACACATTATTCACTTCTCAGAGATCAGTCTCCCCATCTATAAAATAATCATATAGACTCAGGAGCTGTTAGGATGATAAAGTTTGACATGCAAAGGACTGAGCACAATGCCTGGCACATGACAAACGCTTAAGAAATGGAGGATTTTTTTTAAAATTTCTTTAAATTTCTAGCTGTTATTTTTTTCCAAAAATAAAAATTACAGAGATTTGTGTGCATGGTAGTAGTAATGAGAAACAAAAGCGTAGCTACTGAACCTCAGGTTGATTCATTTAGCATTTTCATACTAAAATATTATCGTTATAGTATTATTGTAAAATATTATTTTTATAATATTATTATATATTGTTATAATAATATTGTTAACAGTAAATATGAAAGTTTTTATTGAAAATAAACGTTTAGATTTTAGCTCTAATATATTTGCTCAAAAATAAACCAAACGGGCTTCCCTGGTGGCGCAGTGGTTGAGAGTCCGCCTGCCGATGCAGGGGACGCGGGTTCGTGCCCCGGTCTGGGAGGATCCCACGTGCCGCGGAGCGGCTGGGCCCGTGAGCCATGGCCGCTGAGCCTGCGCGTCCGGAGCCTGTGCTCCGCAACGGGAGAGGCCGCGACAGTGAGGGGCCCGCGTACCGAAAAATAAAATAAAATTAAAAAAAAAATAAACCAAACTTGTGCCAGATTCCTAGGCATCCAAATAATGTTGGGTCATGACTTCTGAGGCTTTGTCATATTTGCACATCGCATTTATCTCTTGCTTCCTGTCAGGTCTCAGAAAGCCTCAACGGGCCCTACTATATATATATATATACACATACATATATATATACACACATATGTATATATTTGGTGGTATATTATATATGATGATATGTCTATCATATATCATATATATATCATATATATGATATATGATAGATATATCACCAAGTATATGCCTTTGGAGAGCCACGTCAATGCATAGACTTCTTTGTACCTACCTGAATCTTCCCTGCAAATATGTAGTAGGCCTTTGAAATGTGCAGAAATATGTCCATTTAGAAACTTTCATCCATTTTTTATTTCAAAATGACATATGATGAACATTTTTAGTATTATAACAGGAAAAATTCTTGGAGTCATCCTTGATTCCTCTCTATTTCTTTTGTAAAAAAATTAATTTATTTTATTTTATTTATTTTTGGCTGCGTTGGGTCTTCACTGCTGCGCGCGGGCTTTCTCTAGTTGTGGCGAGCGGGGGCTACTCTTCGTTGCGGTGCGTGGGCTTCTCATTGTGGTGGCTTCTCTTGTTGCGGAGCGCGGGCTCTAGGCGCGCGGGCTTCAGTAGTTGTGGCTCGCGGGTTCTAGAGCGCAGGTTCTAGAGTTGTGGCACACGGGCTTAGTTGCTCTGCAGCATGTGGGATCTTCCCAGACCAGGGCTCGAACCCGTGTCCCCTGCACTGGCAGGCGGATTCTTAACCACTGTGCCACCAGGGAAGCCCCCTCTCTATTTCTCCCTCCCAGAAGCCTATCTGCCAGAAAATCTTGTGGGCTCTTCCTTCAAAAGATATTCAAGATCCAATAATAAATATCTTCTTAACAGGTCACCTCTCTTCACCCTGGTCTCTTCACAGCCTATTCTTCTCATAAGAGCCAGAATAATACAGAGAAACCTGCCACCCCTCTAGTCAAAAGCCTTGAATGATTCCACTTCTGAGTATAGACCCAAAAGAACTGAAAGTAAGGATCCAAAGAGATCCTTGCACATCAATGTTCATAACAGTGTTATTCACAATAACCAAAAGGTTGAAGCAATCTGAGTGTCCATCTGTGGATGAAATAAGCCATTCACAAAAGGACAGACGCAGTATGATTCCACTTATACGAGTGAGGTATGTGGAACAGGCAAATTCATAGACAAGGAGAGTAGAATGGTGGTTGCCAGAAGCTGGGAGTAGGAGGGAAAAGGGAATTATTGTTGAACAGGTATAGAGTTTCAGCGGGACAAGATGAAAAAGTTCTGGAGATGGATGATGGTGATAGTTGCCCAGCCACGTGAATGTACTTAATGCCACTGCACTGTATACTTAAAAAAGGTGAAAATGATAAATTTTATGTTATGTCTATAACGTGAATGGTCACCCATCTCAGACTCAAAGCATAAATTCTTATATTGACCGAGAGGCTCTGTGTGATCTGATTCCACATCACCACGCACGCCTCCCCAACCCCCGACATCTAAGTGCCTTGACTGTCACCCTCACTCACTCCACTCCAGCCACGGTGACCTCCTTGTTATCCTCAAACAGCCAGGGCATGGCGCCTCCACAGGTGGTGCTCCTTGCTCTACCTGGGATGCTGGCCCCCCAGGATCCCCCAGGGCTCATACCTGCCTCCAGAATCACATCTTTGCTCGGAAGCATCTTCTCAGCAAGACTTTCCTGACCACTCTGTTTATAATGAAAACACATTCCTCCAAGCGTTCTCCTCCCCTCCGTCCCTGTTTTGCTTGTCTCTATATAACATTACATTTGAGATACTATGTCTTTGTCATATTTGTTTGTTTCCCCCGCTCTAAAGGAAGTTTCATGAAGGTATGATTTTTCTCCTGTTTGTTGTTCACTTCTGCTTCCCCAGGGCTTAGAATAGTATCTGACATCAGGTAGTCATCCGATAAATATATGATGATAAAGAGCCGAAATGTGCAAACTCATAAAACAAGCTAAAAATGCATTCAAAAGATCATTTAAACATCCTAAGTCTTTATATTCATCAGTTAAACATTTCTCAGAAAATCCCTATGAGGTGAATCATTGATTAGGAATCTAATCATTTCATCTTTAATCTTTAATTTTTTCTGAATAATAGTTGGCTCGTATTTTTGATATCTACTATTTCAAGGAATTTTTAATTTCCAAAATGCCTTGCAATCATTTATATTCAGGTTTAATTTTACAAACATTGACTGAGGGCCTTCTATGTACCCGGCAACATTTATCCAATTTCATTTGGTATCATTACTGTCACAGCTCTGTAATCAGCCAGTAAATGTTTTTGAAATATGTACTCTTTCAAATTTGAATAGAAGCAAATTTTATCAGCTGGGAAGGTAAAGTGGAGGTTCAGATTATTTTTCTCCCATAACCATGATTCCTTCTCTTTATGCCACCTCAACTTCAGCTACTCAGAACTAGTGGCATTACCCCATCTGGGGCAGTCATAGAGTCACAAAATCACAGAAATACATGCATCAGGACAATCCATCTCACCCATCTTCCTGGTCAGAAGTGACTTTACACCGTTATGCTAAGAAGGGAATGTACCTTATTTCGGGGTAATTCTTCTAGGAATGTACACTTCTACCATAATTTTATAAAATATGAATCCTCTGCTATACATAATTCTCATTTTATAGATGAGGAAATTAAGGTAGATGACTAAGTTTCCTAAGCTATCAAATCAAGTTTATTATAGAGTCTGGATTAAAATTCCCTCAAAGCTCAAATTATCAACTTCCAAGTAGCTTCCTGAAGCTTCTGGATTTTTTATTAGTACACAGTTTCTTTTGTAAGATAAATAACATTATCCACAAGCCAATGTCTTTTGGAGTAAAAGTATATAACTCTTGATTCCATAAATGACTCCATTTTGAACCCCCTTTCAAAACTGATTTTTTTTTTTTTTTTTTTTCTGGTACGCAGGCCTCTCACTGCTGTGGCCTCTCCCGTTGCCGAGCACAGGCTCCGGACGCGCAGGCCCAGCGGCCATGGCTCACGGGCCCAGCCGCTCCGCGGCGTGTGGGATCCTCCCGGACCGGGACACGAACCCGTGACCCCTGCATCGGCAGGTGGACTCTCAACCACTGCGCCACCAGGGAAGCCCTCAAAACTGATTTTTAATTTATAAATGTAATAATACAATTTTTAGAGATGCAGTTTAAATCCCATAATAACTTACTCTAGGGGATGTGTTAATTAATTGTAGAGGAATTTTGCCACTGTGAATTTAGGCATCAGATCCCTCAGCAGCAAGAAGAAGACAGAAGACAAGACTGGTGTATGATTGCTCTGAAATAAATTAACAAAAAGACAAATGGCAAAGTCAAAGATGTTATGCTGTTAATAACAGTTATCATTTTTACTGAGCATCTAAAATGTATCAGCCCTTGTACTAAGCTCTTTCCATTCATTTATTCTCACCCATTTTCTCTTTCAAGGTCCTGCAACTTTGATTCACTGGAAATTCATACTTTTGGTTAGTTTGGGTAAATAATAAGGGGATTAAACATTTTTGGTTGATGTATTGTTTTAAATTTGTGATGAGAATAATAAAGTGGGCAGGAGTAACAAAAGATCTTAAGTTCCAGTTAATATCTACTTCCTGAAGATTGATCAAAAGGTCTTATTTTGCCACGTGGTTCCCAGATGTCTCGAAACACATTTTTTTTTTTTTTTTAAGTGGTACGCGGGCCCCTCACTGTTGTGGCCTCTACCGTCGCGGAGCCCAGGCTCCGGACGCGCAGGCGCAGCGGCCACGGCTCACGGGCCCAGCCGCTCCGCGGCACGTGGGATCCTCCCGGACCGGGGCGCGAACCCGCGTCCCCTGCACCGGCAGGCGGACGCTCAACCACTGCGCCACCAGGGAAGCCCTCGAAACACATTTTTATCAGTTTTGGTAAATCAAGATCCTGTCCCCAAGGCTGCTGCTCACCATTTAACCAGATTCTAATTTAGGGGGAACAAATAGTCTTTATTGGAGCAGTCAAATACTAGAGGTGCAACCAGCATCTTTCTTCCCCAGTTATAGAATTGATATGAAAAGGAATAATACAAAGAAAGAGAATAACCTAGGCTGAACAGTAATCTTTCCAAGTCTTGTTCTATACAATAGAAACGCTCGTTAAGCTTATACGTGAGGTTTTATGGAGCAATACAGTTCACTTTTGTTATAGTCCTTTCTAATTGAATGGCAGGACCACTTAAACTTATTTTATAATCAATCCCTTATGTGGTCTCGCAAACAGATTTTACAAAACTCACTAGCCCGCAGAGACACTCTTGTCCCATCAAAAACAGTTTTGTTGGCTTTTTAACCAACATGGCTGGGTTCCTGTTTCAAAATCTTAATAGTCTGGCATCACAACCAGAAAGAGTAATCACACCAGTTGTTAATTAAATCAAAGAGTGATAAGGAGAAAGTGGTCACATTAATCATGTATTAAGAGATTAAAAATAGCTCCCCAAAATAGACTGCTGAAATTCACATCACAACATATGATGTTGAGCATTGTAAAGCTCTCACCACCCACCTCCCAACAAACAAAGGCTGAAAATCAGCTGAATGGGAGGAAAATTATCTTATCTGGCACAGAATAATAATGAGAAACTTGAGCTGTTATGCTGCCAGCCCCAAGGTCACTGTAAGTCAATTATTTCATGAGGTCTTGCCAATAGTATGTGTTTATAGTTAAGTACAAATCCAGCTCTGTCAAGGTTACAATATTTAGTTGAAGAAAATGTTTCCAACACCAAAGAACTAAATATTTTTAACCGCAGGATCAAAAGGAGGTGCCTCTTGCTCCCTATTGTGTACAAGTCAAGACCTGAAATATTTAGGGAAGAAGAACCTGACAGAGGACAAAATTCCTTTTTGGTGGATAGCGCTGTTCTCTAGGCCAAGTGTAAAGTTATAGGATTTCAGAAAAGGAAGGGACTTTGGCAGTGCTCTAATTTAACCCCCTCATGTTCCAAAAGAGGAAACTGAAGTCTGAGGATAATAAGTCACTTTCACAAGGTCATAGTTGGATTCAAATCCATGTTTCCTGACTTCCCACTGTTTCTCTGCTGGGAAGGTGCCTTCGCTGTGGAGCATGCAGGGTCCCCTTCCTGGTGGGGCCCAGCACAAGGCTAGTCCGATGCCATACCTTGTACAAATCATACACAAATCATGTAGACCATCTTTGTCAATATGGGTTGTCATCCTTGCCTGGATACTGCAAATTCTAACACACTTAAGAAATGATAAGACTAGGGGCTTCCCTGGTGGTGCAGTGGTTAAGAATCCGTCTGCCAATGCAGGGGACACAGGTTTGATCCCTGGTCCGGGAAGATCCCACATGCCATGGAGCAACTAAGCCTGTGCGCCACAACTACTGAGCTTGCGCTCTAGAGCCCACAAACCACAACTACTGAAGCCTGTGTGCCTAGAGCCCGTGCTCTGCAACAAGAGAAGCCACTGCAATGAGAAGCCCGCGCACCACAACGAAGAGTAGCCCCCGCTCGCCGCAACTAGAGAAAGCCCGCATGCAGCAACTAAGACCCAATGCAACCAAAAATAAATTAATTAATTAATTTAAAAAAAAAGAAATGATAAGCTTAGAAGAGTTGAATAAAGCTGACAACATTTGGTAAGCGTTTGTTTTTGCATCAATCCCACAAGTAACTCAAGTACTTCCTGTCTCCACATTAAACTGCTTCTCTTCTTAGGGCCATCATTACTAAAGATTTGATCAGGCAGCAAATATATATTGAGCCCTTCCTATTTAAGCACTAATCTTTTTCTTTTAACGTATTAACTTCTTATCATTCTACTTAAGTTTCTAGAAGAGTTGACAAGTGTCTTTCTTATGCCAATATTTTCATGGTCTACAATGTTTGAAATCTTCCCTAAGGTTCTGCATACAGTTAGCTCAATTTTACAACAAAAGTCACCAAAAAAACGTGGAGCTAGTTATTTAGCATGAAAATACCCAAAATATTCATTGCAAATTCCATTCGAAATTTCATTCACCAACGTTAGCATTTTCTATCACTTTTCAATACTCAAACCATTGTACCTAATTTTTGTTCTCCAATCTAGGCTCAGTAGTAAGCTTACTTGGTAGGCTGATACTAGTGAAAAAGTAAACCAATATTTTTATAAATGAATTTTTAAAATTTGTAGCTCCTGACTGATGGAATCCACTCTGGTTCCCCAATGCATGATTTCAAGAAAAATATTTTTATTTATTTTTTTTTGTGGTACGTATGGGACCATCTCTACATGTTTTTTTGTTTTGTTTTGTTTTTTGTGGTACGCGGGCCTCTCACCGCTGTGGCCTCTCCCGTTGCGGAGCACAGGCTCCGGACGCGCAGGCTCAGCGGCCATGGCTCACGGGCCCAGCCGCTCCGCGGCACGTGGGATCTTCCCGGACCGGGGCGCGAACCCGGTTCCCCTGCATCGGCAGGCGGACGCGCAACCACTGCGCCACGAGGGAAGCCCCGCAAAATATTTTTTAAAAGAGTTTCTTTGTCTCCTTTCTTCCTTCTTCCTTCTTCGCCTCCTTTTTGGAAAAAAAAAAAAAAAAAGTCTCATCAGCTACTGTTGAGCAGGCACTCAACTAGTTGTTGTGGAACCAAAGAGTAATAATTCATGGACTCTATCCTCAAGGAGCTGATGATCCAGTAAGGGAGAAAAATGTGTTAACGGATAAGCCCTTTCTTTAAAAGTATCCTTTTCACATTTTTGTTGCTGCTGTGGAGACAGGGAACAAATTACTTACTAAAAGGACATTTGAGTCAAACAATCCCTACAGAAACACATTAAAACTTACACTTTAGAGCTGATGTCTTAATCATCTATGATTTTCCAAGTGTAACAATCTTTCTTTTTTTTAATTGAAATATAGTTGACATACAATATTATATTAGTTTTAGGTGTGCTATAACAATCTTCCTTTAGCCATGTGGCTAGTTTCTCTTTTCCTGGAGTTTGGGTACCAGTCCCCATGCATTCTGGAGGTGGGCCATAGCCTTGATAGATAGGAATTTCAGGAAACTAGCTCAGGGACTGGCTTCCTGCAATAATTCAGAGCTGATAATACCAAGGGCTTCATCGTGGATTTAAAATTCAAGCTTAGAACTGCTAAAGCCACAAAAACAGTGAAAAACAACTCAAGAAAGTGGCATAAGAAATACCCTGAAAGGAGACCCTGCTTCTCAGTGAACTACCTGTTACTCTAAAAAAGCTATGCTCCTATCCAGTGCCTGACATGACAGGCATCCTGGAGAAAATCAAGTCTAAGTAGACTGATTATCTTCCACAGTGTATTAGTTTCCTAATGCTGCCATAAAAAATTACCACAAAGGTAGTGGTGTAAAACACCACCAATCTACTCCCTCACGTTCAGGAGACCAGATGTCTGAAATAAGCTTCACTGGGCTAAAATCCAGGTGTCCACAGGGCTGGGTCTGTCTCAAGGGTCCGGGGTAGAATCCACGTCCTTGTCTTTTCCAGCTCCTGGAGTCTGCCTGCCTTCCCTGGTCCATGCACAATCCATTCCTTTTATTGCTCAACTTTTTGCTTGCATGGTCATATATCTTCTAATTCCTCTTTTGACCTTCCCACCTCCCTCTTATAAGGACCACTGGGATTACATTGAGCCCCTGAGTATCCCCATATCAAAAACCTTATGTTAATTACATCTGCAAAGTCCCTTTTGCCATATAAGGTAACAGTCACAGGCTCCTGGGATTAGGACAGAGATATTTTGGGGGGACCCTTATTCAGCCTATTGTACTCAGCCAGAAGTCAACTCGACTGAGGGAAACTTCTGACTCATTCACAGATGTGGTTGGAAACAAGGCTGAAATGTGGACATTCAGATGAGCTATGGCTCATTCTACTAGACTATTTTTTCCTTTTCAACATGGGAGTTTTTACTACTGTGTAGACAGAGACCTAGACTCTGCTTATCTGTTTTGCCATTTCCTACTAAGTCATGTTGCCGATTCTAATGTAGTTTGTTGTGCACTCTGACCTCAGAATTGCTTTTAGCACTTGGACTTGACCAATGTCTTCCCACATACCACGTTGGTAATTGATTTCCAGTGGTACTGGCATTCAACTTGAGACATCTCCTTATTTCCTCCCCTTCCCCCTTTTTAAATGTTCTAGAGCTTTCACAGAATGTTATGGATTAGTAAAACAACTGCATATTTTATTGTTGTAAAGAACTTCTTAGAAAATTTTAATGAACCTGTTTAATAAAATGACATCTAATTTGATCTCCATCAGATAATTCCTATGAAATGAGTTTTCAGTTTATAGTCCATACAAATTTCAATCAATATAGTAGTTCTCATTTCAGCATTTTTTATGCAAAGAGAAAGTCAAAATCATACTCTATTTAAGATACCATGTGTTCATACGATTACATTCATATTACCACTTAGAGACAGCATTGAATGAACAATGTAGCATTTGCACCACTCACATTTATTAGTCTTCTCTCCCCAACTAGATTACTAGTCCTTAACAGAAACAAAATCTTTTACTTCTTTTTTATCCTCAGTGATAACTAGTATTGAATTGGCCACGTAATTAGCAATCAAATTATTTCCGGTTGAATTGACTAGTCTTTTTCTTAAAAGTCACATATGGCTATGTGATTTCATTCCTTTCTGCCAATTTGGATACGCTCAATTTAAACAAATTGTATATATGGAAATTTGGATTTGCTTTTAAATAAGAAAAATTAGACAGTGGTGATTTAATTTCAAATGGGGTATAAGATTCCTATTCATGAGAACTCTCCACCACAAAATTACATGCATAAATGCATACACATATAATTGGACAGGAATATATTGATTGCAAAGTAAAATGTGGTTGTACCCTGATTGATTGCTATTCCATTAGGTTTCAGCCCTCTAATGATTTTTTTTTTCCCTCTAATGATTTTTGAAACTATCTATGTGTTGCTTGATAATTCCATCACCTTACCACCCCACCATGGATTCTGGTGTCACATCACTATCATTTTAATGATTACCTTTTTCAAAACTCTCATTTTATTTCATTTCTATTTTTACTTTTTATTACTGTATGACGCACACATAAAAGTACATGGGTCACAGTGTCCAGCCCGATTAATTTTCATTAAAAATTTTCCCACCCCCGGAATCTCACACAGGTGCGGACGTAGAACATCACCAGTATCCCAGAAGCCTCCCGCCCCTCCTCTCCAACGTTATCCCTCTCTCAACTTCTCGCACCATTGATTAGCTTTGCTTGCTTTTGAATCCGTTTGGTTTTAAAATTTGCTTGTTTACAAGTGATCATTTTTTAAAAGATTCAGATTTCTACCCTCCCTGCTCCTCCTCTCCACACAAAAAAGACTCCTGGGGATATATTTTCTTTCTTCTTTTTAAAAGATGAATTTAATGATGCAGTTCATGATCTCAATAATGTCGTGTGCATCATTAAATCCATCTTTCTTCTGATTTCCTAATGGGCCTCCTATGTTTCTTTTCTCTCCCATCCTTTTATAAAAGCCTTGAAAGCTCCTATAACCCTTCTGCTACGCATTTCTTCCAGGGACTGCTGCTGTCTTTTCCTGTCCCTTGCAGTTCTCAGGCATGTTCCAGTGTGAGTCCACCTTCTTTCATATTCTCACAGGGAGATCATTTTCTGTCTTTCAAGATGAAATCCTCTATCTTCCTTTGTGAGTCCACAGTACAGCTGTACTTTTCCTTTCTTTAAAACAAAAATCCCATGTGTATTAATTATAGAGTGTTGCTTAAATTTCTAAAGATTCCTGAGGCACTTCCAAGCATTTAATAATTCTCATTTCACTTGGCTGATTAGTTTTCTTCTTACAATTTTAAGTCTAGGAATGAGGGCTTATACTGCTCTGGGCTACGTGTTCATCAATTTTCACTACGCCAAATTCAAGTGGACACTGGTGTCTTCTTTTCTGTAATTCTTCTTCTCATTCACTCTCCCACCCCTTTGTTCAGAGGCAGATTGAGACTTTGGCTGGGGCTCTAATCTCTGCAGCTAACAACGTTTCTTTCTCTGACTAAAGAGCCATTTGGATAATGGATATACCATGTGCTTGTTTCCCAGAAGATGCCTAGAATAACTCTTCCCCAAGGAAATATTTTGAGCGCTTTAAAGAATTTGAAGAATTGAATACTCTAAGTACAGCTCACATTTCTGATACGCTTGAACTCTTGGGACACAGAACATTATAGAGGATAAAGCTCTTGACTAGAAGACAGGAAACATATGTTCTTATCTTGGGCAGGCAGCTAACCAGCTAGAGGATCTTAGGCAGGTCATCTCTTGGCATTTTCTTCATCTGCAGGATTGGGCTACAGGGATTATCAATGGATGTGGGGAGGAGAAGTACCTAGTTGCCCTGGGGACACCTAAAAATCTATAAGGGTGTATATTATCATGATCCCAAATATAACAAGAGAAATTACTCAAAATCTCCTTGGGTTTTAGAGATTCATGAAGGCTTCATTGAAAAAGCATTGTGTGAGAACGTGGGTTTAAAAATGTGGAAAACACCGAGCAAGAGTGTCTTTAGAATATCTGAGAATCTGACATTTATGAAGATCTTTCGGTTTCTTTCATTTCTTGAACCTTTGGGCACATCAATCATTCTCTCTTCCTGTGCCCTGCCCTCCACGGAGTTATCTATAAGTTATACAATCCCACCCAGGACTTCTGGGTCTTCTACTCCTTTAGCTTTCCTAATGAAAATAAATATTTCCTTCTACTCAGTAAGAAATATAATCAAAAAGCGAAGGACCAAGTCCTCTGAGCAGGAAATTTCCCCAGCTGACCCTGCGCCAGTGGTCCCTGATGCTTGCCTCGGCCAATACTGGGATGCTGGAAAGAAAATGGAGTTGAAACTCAGATCTGAGTCTTTTTGTTACTGCATTTTCCACTAACTGTGTGATGGGGGGCACATCATTTCATCTCACTGGGCTCAATTCCTGAGCAAGAAGTTACCATTTTGTTTCCCATATTCATAGGGCCAGCCGAGAATTGTCTCCAGGGTGAGCGCCCTTAGGTGCAAGGAGACCAGAGACTCTGAGGGCTCATTTGGCTTAAAGAACCTTCCAGCTAGAGCAGTGTTTTTCACGTGAGTAGATTCGGGCTGGGGTGAGGGGCAGGAGCCCACAGGGAAAACCCTCAAGGAGGAGCAAGACCAGAAAAGCAGTGCTCTGGGGACAGGGGATTTGAACAAGATCAGCGGGCTACACCCTCTCCCTGGTTCCCATGTCACACCTGCTGGAACACCAAGTGGGAGGCTGGAATGACAGAATTTCTTAACAGTTGCTTGGGGATGGTGGCATACAGGTAATTAAGGAGGGAGGGGAGCAGGACGAGGGAAGAGTAGGGCAAAGGATTACTGGGAAGAGGTTTGAAGATGATCATGGACAAACATTTTTGAGCACTGTTTTCGAACCAATTAAATGAGCCCATATTATTGATCTGTCTTTGCCATTTGGCCTCATGAGGAGTTGATCTAAGAATGCAAATCCAAAGAGGGAATCTCAGCAGGCAGACTCAGCAGGGAACTTTTCCTCTCCTAGGAGGAGAGACTGTAAAGAAACAATGTGTCTCTCATCTCTCAGCGGGCAGGTGCAAGGCTCTGGAACCCTGCAGAAGAGATATTGCCATAACCGAGGGGTGGAACAAGTCAGTTAGAAGGCCTTTTCCTGTACCTAATGCTGCTTGCATTGTCACGGAAAAAAGGAAACTTACGATTACAACTGTAAATAATTAACTTGCATGAATGGTGAGTACTTGGAGTGCTGTGAGCCAGAAGAAGGTTGAGCTTTCCTACACACACACACACACACACACACACACACACACACACACACACACACACACACAGGTGGGAAACAGACACCTGAGAAATGGACAATCGTTTCCTGATCACTGTCGGGAGATGACAGGGGACCCTTCCACCAAAGGGCAGGATGAGCAGCGAGGTCCTTCTTCGGGCTTGGAAGCATGTCAGTCAGAGGAATGGCAGGGCCGAGCCTGACCCGCTGGCTCCCACAGGAAGTGGTGGGCTGTGAGAGGATGGCTACAGGCTTTCCTGTGTAGCGTGAACTGGCCCAATGTAAGCAAAATATTCTTACCTGATGAAGAGCTGGAAGTGTGACCCTGTGCTGAGATGCTGGAAACAGCACCGCATCTCTGCTCCACTCTTCCCTCGGTTTTCTTTCTCTGCTGTTCTTTCTTTGTCTTTGGCAGTCACGCTGGGCTCTTGGTTCTTTTCTAGCTTCACATCGTCTTGATTAGAAAAGACAAATATAAGTGAGAACAGAGACACTCCTCATTTTTCTCATTTTTTTCAGATTAATGTGCTTGATTGCTAATCTTCCTGTATGCTTCTATCAGGTATATACATATTTATATATAACCTAAAACCTAAAGGTGTCCCTTTTTATCTTACCGCTCTGTAAAAACGGTCTTGGAAAAAGAAGTACTAATATGAAGCAGTCAAACTACACTTGGCTGAAAACGATTCAGTTTCTGGGAGAAATAAACTAAAATTGGTTTTCTAGGAGAAATAAATCAGACGTTTTGGTTTTCAGTTCTGGCTCAGCATCTAGCCAGCTGTGTGGCCTTAGAAAAGCTGCTTGAAGTTTCTGGTGTTAATTTTCTCATCTCTAAACATGACAAAGTTGGATTTGGTACTCTCCCAGGTACCTCCCCAGGAGAGTTTATGATCGTCTTTGTTAGACATGTTAGTACCACTTTCATGAGGGAAGCCAAAATGAGACTGCTTACCTGCACAGGAAAGTAAAGACCAAAAAAAAAAAAAAAAAAAAAAGTCCTTGTATTTATTTCTCTAATGAAATAAAAATGACCAAAAGATAAAGTTTATTCCGATTACACAGCATCATCTTTTTTTTTTGGGGGGGGGGCATGCTGCAAAGCATCGGGATGACCAGGGATCGAACCGGTGCCCCCCTGCCGTGGGATTGCGAAGTCTTAACCACTGGACCGCCGGGGAAGTCCCAGCATCATCTTATTAATGGCTTAGACGCAGCAGGTACACAGATTACAGAGCTGTGTATGATACCGGCACCTAGAAAGCACACAATAAAGGTTTGCTGGACGATGTGTGCTCTTCTAGCTGCAGACAGGGTGGCATAACCTAGTGACGAGAGCAGAGAATGTATAAAACCGAGCCTCAGTCTCAGCCCCACTACTTACAGTTTCATGATTTGGAACTAGCCACTTAATCTTTCTGAGCCTCAGTTTCCTCAACTGCAAAAAAGGACGATTATCTGTACTTCAAATTTAAGGGGACAAACAAATGACATTATGCGTATGAAAATGATTCACAACGTGTAGAGTACCTGCAAATGCTCTTGGACAACCATAGTGAAATTACACAGGCCTTAGACTGTGAATTAAGGAAACTGGCCTCTATGAACTAAAAAGTGCCTTCCAGCTTTGAGCATCCTTTACTCCATGACACAGCTGAGGTTCCACCCGCAGGCTGCAGACATGCCCAGACATGCTCCAAGGCAACTTGGAGCAATAATACCTGCTGTGTCTTGAAGGTCGGAGAGAGAGGCTTAGGAAGTTCAGAGATCTCATCCTTGGCCTTGCATTACTTAATGTGGCCCTTCTTCAAAGACACTGATGAGCATGTCTACTCACTCTCCTTAACCTTTAACTGCTACTAAGACATTCCAGCCCACGGCTCCACGCGCCGTTATCATCAAAACACTCTAGTTCTGGAATACAAGACACTGGCCCTCATATCAGTGTTTATACATGCAATCCAGAGGAGAAGGGGGAAAACGTGGGTAATAAGTAGGACAAGAAGTGACGTTATATACTTTGCTTTTCACTCCAAGTGAATGGTTCTTGCGTTTATTTTACCATTTACTGAAAATGAGCAAATTGCTGGTAAGAGTATCCTACATTTGCAAGGGAGAAATGACTGCTTATAGGCACCTGAAAATCTAAATTACATAATGCAAAAGTGGATTTATCATTGCGAAGTGTAGGGGAAGTGTCTTTACCAGACGGGTGTGGGTTCACCACGCTTCCATCTTTGGAGACCTGGGCGTACTGATTGACACTGGGTTCGTCTTCCAGTCTGGCAGTCGGGCCCCTTAAAGAGAACTCCGTGGGGTATGAGTGTTCCCCTATCGCAGCCTGTTCAATAGAAGCTGTGAATGAGGGCAAACTCAGGTTTTAGAAATAAAGAATAAAGGGGCAGAGGAATTGATCAAGGAATGAAAACCCTAGTTTACAATGAAAACATCCTTTGAAGTTTGTGCTACGCTTTATGTTTTGAGGTCAGGTCTTCCTCTTTGTTCTCTATTGCTTACCCACCCCCAATGACTGTCAAGATGATCATTCATCCCTCATGGGTCTGTGTCACCAGTACAGTAAAGGGCGTCTCTGCTATTTTTAGACATGACAATTATACAAGCCAAAGGCCACATTCCGCTTCTACTCTGCTGAATGCAGGCTACACCCTGGCGTGGTGACCATTCTGAAACAGCATTTTCCTTTGAGCTCTACAAAGGCTTTCTTTGACAGGGGAGTGTTGCAGTGGATTGAGAAAAGGAACACAGAGAATAAAGGGAAGATATTTCCAGATTTGAACTTGAACAAAAGTTAATGCTGACAGCAGAGTTGACTAACGGTCAGAACTCAGAAGTGCAGACAGGCAGAGGGCAAGGATCACATCTCCGAAGACCCAGAAGGATGGGATTGATTTTGACAAACCCCAGAGGGTAGAGTTGATCTTTGGGGATTTGCCAGTCTTCGATTTCAGGGTTTAGGAAATATCTTGGTAGGAAGGGATGGTACCACAGGCTCTAATCAGCCTAGGTGGGGTTTCTCCTCCCAATCCTTCCTCACGTCCGGGGATACTTGGTCCCCAGGTATCCCATACCTGCTAACTTGCCTCTGAGCCTCCACTCCAGAAGTTTTCTTTAAAATCCCAGCTGGAAAGGCAAGACTGAAAGAAAGCCACCAGTTCCTTTGCCTGTGACCTACTTGTACGCTCTGCCTTCAGAGATGAGAGCCCGATAAGCCGCCCACACCCACTGGCATGGGATTCGCCAGCCTGTCATTTTGGCTGAGAGGTAGACAGCTTCTGGCAAACTTAATAAGCAGATTTTCTCAGTGATAGGAAAATTCTTGCTTAATGCCCCTCCATTTCCTGTGGTTAAAGACTTCAACCCAGAGAAGATAACAGACGTCACCTGACCTGGTGAGAAGTGGAAATGAAAGAGGTTGTTTTTTTTTTATTTTTTTAACTTCCATTTTCTTAAAGGAGGGAGGCTTTTCCTTTAATAGACCAGGTTCACATAAGACAACTTGGGTTGGAATGATGAAACTGGCATGACATACCATATTATAGCATCACATAACTTTTTAAAGCAGCCAGCGTTCACATCACATATAGCATTTAAGGGCTTTCATGTCTTGATTAACATTAAGTGCGTCCTCTGTCACTGTCACTCTACATGCATGCCCAGTGATAGACAAGGGAGGCTGTAAAGACCATCAAAGAGCAGAGGGCAATCATTGGAACCTAAACAAAATGTGGGGTTACTTCTGTGGATAACTCCAGTCAAAAGGAGTTCACATACCAGCAGCTCCTCCCCAGAAATCCCCGATCTCTAAGGCTTAGAAAAGCCCAGGCTTTTAGGTTAGGTGAACGCCCCTTCACCTCATCCACGAAAGCTGGATCCTCAAATGCTCTTTTACTTCCTAGTCTGGAGATGTCACCATTTCCACCATTCATAGAGCAGAAGCCCTTGACCTGACAGGTACACCGCCTCCCCAGCTGTGGGGCTAAAGCAAGGTATTAGCTGGAAAGCGATTTTTCAGGTTGAACATGTACAAATTCAGGAGTCAGCAGAAGCAGACTTTGGGGTTTCACTACCAGAAAAAGGATATAATCTTGAACAATCTCTTTTCTTGTAATAGTCCAAGTAAACACATGTCAGAGGCATTTTTGCAATTTAGTTGGTCTGCATTTCATCAATTTGTCAGGAAGCTAAACAATATATCTATTAAAACTCATTAAAAAATTGGAAACTCTAATTCTGACTTTTATTTATAACTCAAGTACAGTGAGCTGGCACCAATCTTTTAGAGAGAATTTTTTTTTTCCAAGAGAGACAGAGTATGACTCTGAGTCAAAACCAGATCCATTCCAGCTTTCTCAATTTATTAACTGCCTTTTTGTTTTCTGTTCTTTCTGTTGCCACGTGGGGTCTGCTCTATTATTGGGCTGCTGGTTCCAGGTGAACCGGTCTTTCCCTGGGGAGACTGTGGAAAGGGAAGAGACATCATCCAGCAGTCCAAAGTCAGTTTGGGAGTGAGACGGGCCAGACCTCCATTCCAGCAATGAAAGCTCATATGCAATCAAAACTGTAGCCCTTTATTACCAGTCAGGATGGGGACAGGGGTGAAGACATCAAAGGCCATTTTATTAAGCCCATCAGTTAGGTAGTGACTTTCTCAAATCAACTCTTGGTACCTTCATTTTGATTCTCCTTCATATAGAAGCAGATTTCAGCAACTGTGAAGCTGGGGAGATCCCACCTGGGCCAAGGACATTGTATCTTCATTGTCCTCCCAGGCTTCACTCCTTCCTTGAAGCCCCTCAACAAAATGGTTTGATAAAACAAACAAACAACAGAAGCAAAAGCCACTATACACCGTAGAAACGTCCTAGGCTTTGTAAGCTGAAAATCTAGAACGTATGTACTTACTCTACTCCTCACTATATGTGTGATTTTGACATATGACTTCAGTTTTGAAGCCTCAGCCTCAGTTTCTTCATATGTAAGAGGGACGTGCTAATATAATATTACATATCTTAGGGGGTTGCCTTGTGGATTCGAAACATTCTATATCAAATGCCTAATTGTACTGCTTGGCACATGGCACATCCCAAATAAAGAGAAGTTGTAATTAATATTTTGTATATTGGTATTTTTATAGTTTGTCAAATGCTTTTTCTGCATCAGTTGAGATGATCATGCAGGGGGTTTTCCTTCATCCTGTTAATGTGGTGTGTTATATTGGTTAATTTTTATATATTGAATTATCTTTGCATTCCAGGAATAACTCTCACTTGGCCATGGTATATGACCTTTTTAATAGGCTGTTGAATTCAGCTTGCTAGTATTTTGTTGAGGATTTTTGCATCAATGTTCATAAAGAATATTGATCTGCGGTCTTCTTTTCTTATAGCATTTTTGCTGGGTTTGCTATCAGGGTAATTCTGGCTTCATAGCATGAATTAGGAAATGTTCTCACTTCTTCAATTTTTTGGAACAGTTGAGGATCAATGTTAATTTTTCTTTAAATGTTTGGTAGAATTCTCCAGTGAAGCCATTTGGCCCATGACTTTTCTTTTTGAGAGGTTTTGATTACTGATTAATCTTCATATTAGTTCTAAATCTACTCATATTTTCTATTTATTCATGATTCAGATTTGGTAGATATGTATTTCTAGGAATTTGTCCATTTCATTTAGGTTATCCAATCTGTTGGCATACTAATGTTCATAATATTCTCTTACAGTTTTTATTTCTGTAAAATCAGTCCTAATGTCCCGCTTGATTTCTGATTTTAGTTATATGAGTCTTCTCTTTTTTCTTAGTCAATCCATCTACAGGTTTGTCAGCCTTGTTGATCTTCTCAAAGAATCAAATTTTGGTTTTGTTGATTTTTCTCTATTGTTTTTCGATTCTCTATTTTGTTTATCTCTCCTCTAATTTTTATTATTTCCTTCCTTTTGCTAGCTTTAGTTTGCTTTTCTTTTTCTAGTTCCTTAAAGAGTAAGTTAGGTTATTGATTTGAGATTTCTCTTTTTTTTAATGTAAGCATTTACAGCTATAAATTTCCCTCTTAGCACTGCTTCTCTGCATTTGTTAATTTTGATATGTTATGTTTTTCGTTATCCTTTTGTCTCAAGATATTTTCTAATCTCCCTTGTGATGTCTTCTTTGATCCATTGGTTATTTCAGAATATGTTGTTTAATTTGCACATATCTGTGGATTTTCCAGTTTTCCTTCTGTTATTGATTTCTAGCTTCATTCCAGGATGCTCAGAAAAGAAACTTTATATGATTTCAATCTTTTAAAATGTAATAAGATTTGTTTTGTGGTCTAACATATAGTCTATCCTGGAGAATGCTCATGTTCAATTGAGAAAAATGTGTTTCCTGCTGTTGTTGGGTGAGTGTTCTGTTTATGTCTGATAGATTCTGTTGGTTGACAGTGTTGTTCAAGTCCACTGTTTCCTTATTGATCTTTTGTCTGGTTGTTCTATTCTTTATTGACAGTGGGGGCTTTGAAGTCTCCTACTGTTATCTTACAGCATCTATTTCTCCCTTCAGTTCTTTCAATGTTTGCTTGATATATTTTAGAGCTCTGATGTTTATAATTGTTATATCTTCTTGATGAATTGATATTTTATCAATATATAATATCCTTCTTTGTCTCTTATAATAATGTTTACTTAAAGTCTATTTTCTCTAATATTAGTATAGCCACCCCAATTCTCTTTAGCTACTATTTGCATTAAATATCTTTTTCTTCCTTTCCCTTCCAACCTAATTCTGTCTTTAGAGATAAAGTAAAATTTAGCATTTGATTATTATAATGTGTTAAGTCTGGGAATCAGATTTCCCCCCTTCCCCAGAATTCACTTTTTGTTGTTTGTTTGATTGTTGAAGGCTATGATAGTCCATTTGTTTTAAGACTTTTCCAAACCATTTTTGCAAAGTCTATTTCTTGCCATGTGTTCTCACTGAAATCTCTTTTACTTTAGTTTGTGTTCAACTAACGTTTTGATAGAAACTTCTTTGAATGCCAGGAGCTGAAAAGGACAAAGAAAAAACACAGAGAGAAAAAAGAGAGAGAGCAATTACAACTCCCAGTCTTGGTAGACCGACTCTGTGCTGGGGTATTCCTTCTACTTAGTTAGGTTTGCTCTGAGACTAGGGATCAGCCTTAGGTGAAACTTTTAGGTCTTCTTAGTTTTTCCTCTGAGCATATGTCTTACTTGGTTATGCATGTGGCTTTCTAGATTCCCTTGTATAAATGGCTGATTTTGAATCTCCTCATTTCCCAAAAAGTCTCATCCCACTTTCTCCTCTGGCCCTTAGATGGTCTACTGTATGTCTCCAGTGAGCATCTATTGCCCCAGGTTTCTGTGGGTGTGTAATCTCCTTGTAGCTTTTGTGAGCAGAGCCTACAGCTTTTCCTGCATGTGTTCTGCATTATGAGAGCAAGAGACAGCGAGTCAGATCCTCCGGTATCCCCAGCCATGTTAGAACAGATATACACAATAATTTGTAAATAAGGTCTGCTCTCTCCCTGTGGTTTAAAGAGTGAAACTGGCAGCTGAGCTGCCACACTCAAGACCAAGACTGTTTCCATTCAGGCAAGGGTGGGTTTGGGTTTGTTTGTTTGTTTGTTGATGATTTTATGGAGGAACATGGAGCTTGGGGTTTCCTAGCCCACATTTTGCTGATTTCTTATCGTTATTATTTCGTGTGAATTCATCACATACCAAAAATTGCACTGAGCTTGTTATTTTCTCTTTGCCTTCCAGACCCACACTCCACCCTCCTCTGTTCTAGTCTGTGCCCTGAAGGCTGATCTGTACAGGCCACATCAATGGGTTCTCAGCCCCAGTGGGATGAGAAGGAGGCTGTGCATTTAGCTCTTTTCCTGCCGTATACACAGGTTGGCCACATCTTTCCATCAAATGTCACAGCTCTTCTCCAGTGACCCTTTCCCTAGAGCTACCCACCCTGAGATCTGGAACTGGCACATTTTCCTTTAGACCTGGTGGTAACCAAGAGCTTACCAATCACCATCACCTTCTGCTGTTTCAGCCCCAGGGTCCTTCAACATCCTTTGTACACGTCCCTAAATCTTTCCACATCTTTGTAAATCACTCTTTTGTTAACACTCCTCACTGAGTTTGAGAGTGCCATCTGTTTCCTGCTGGAACTCTAACACATTGTACTGTTGGCTGCTATTTCTCTTTCTGAGAAATGCTTCTCGTTTTGGTGAAATGTACTCAGATACCGGCATATTCAGGAGGCTACTTTGGGTGAAAAGATAGGAATTCACTTTGCTGAATGAGTTTGTAATATTTATCAGGATGATACTGGATGATACTCAGCTTGGAGTTCAGAGAATGTCTCTTGTGTAACATGAACCTTGGTCGTGTAATCTGAGAGGTGAATAAATGTACGGCTCAATTCCCACAAGACAAGTGAATGAAGATTGCCCTCCTTTCATGGGTGGGCAGAGTGGAGCAGTAATCCTCCATCCATTGCAGTAACTTGTCCCACAGTAACCTGCCTTCCCATAAACTGAGAAGACGGGTGCCCAGGGAGATAGCTAGTGTCTCCTGTGTCTAGAAAAGAGCTACCTATGAAGTGAGATCAAATATGTTAATTGCTCCTTCTCTAATTCATCTCCCTCACTGTTGACCTGTTGACAGTCTTCTTAAGCAGAGACCTGATGAGACCCATTTCCTTTGCCAGACACTTCCAGTGGCTGCCTTTGACCACAAAACAAAGAATGACAAACACTTATCATGTGGCCCGTCACCCTCACTCTCACCTCCCGTGGCATAATTTACCAGGAAAGCGGCTTTCAGTCATAGACCGGTTTCCGTCACAGCTCTCCAGGTAGCCAGTACTGACGCTGCTTTTCCTTCAAGGTAAGCATATGTTCCAGCCTTGTCCTATAAGATAAAATATGTTCCAAATTCAAAAGCATAGCATAACACAATCTGGCCCCAATCTTCCATTCTAGCATCTTGGCACTTTTCCTCTTGCTCTTTTGTGCCATGCATTTAGCCTTTTGCACCATTCATAGCACATATTGGGTGTCTGAAATATTCGTTAGGCTAATGTCGATACAGTCTTAGGAAATAAAGTTCTCTAAACACACACACACCTCGCATTTAAATCTGAGCCAAATATGTTTAGAATATTGCAGTAGCACCAGAAATATTTATAAATTAGCTTGGAGCATTTGCCCATACATTTCTTTGTATATAGTTACAGAGTAGAAAAGGTCTATTAGTTGAAGAGTTGGGAAATATATTCCTTATAGAGGAAAAGCTCTGTGCTCAAGCCCAGTGTGCTTTGAATTGTCTCTTTCACGCAATGGCCCTGATGACATTGGTCTTCTCACAGCAGAGTGGCCTATGCATTCACATGTGAGGCCAAATTTTTCCATAGTTGTAGGTCAGCTCTCCAGACTGTAGCTGATTGTTTTTGAGACAAGCCCCAAAGCAGATGACAAATTCCTGCTGTTCTCCCAAGTTGTCTCCATGTACCTCTCCTTGGAAAAGCCAGTTACATCATTTATCTGCTGACTCTTTTTAGGTGTAAGTCTCTTAACACCATTGTACTGAATTTGCATTAGAATTTCAGTGTCAGTTTCTTAAACAGAAGAGTGAAACAAAAACAGTATCTTTAAAAATCAGAGATTAAGATTTTTTTAATGTATTTAGAAAAAAAGAAATTGATTCTGAAGATAAACATAGACAACTACTAATGAATGCAATGGAGGGCATGGCAAGTTGATACTCAGGTGAATTTCATTCCACCAATATCCATTGAGAGACCGCTCTGTGTCAGAACTGAGCTGAAAGCTGGGGAAGGTTGGAGGTCAAAGGAGGCTACTGCCTTCCCGAGCACGCAGGCTCGTGGGGATAGAAGGTGGGCACAAATTTTGTAACCCAATTATTTTGTTTTATTTTATTTTATTTATTTATTTTGGCCACGCCATGAGGCATGCAGGATCTTAGTTCCCAGACCAGGGATTGAACCCATGCCCCCTGCAGTGGAAGCGTGGAGTCTTAACCGCTGGACCACCAGGGAAGTCCCTCAGTTATTAATTTTATACTTCACTCTTTAGATGCTATTTTCAAGCTACCTTTTACTGAGCACTTACTGTGTGATGGGAAATCATTATTTTACCTGGATTACGTCGTTGAAATCTCGTGGCAGTTCTATAAAGTGGGTGTTACTCTTTCCACTTCAGAGATGAGGAAATCGAAACTCAGAAAGTATGGGTAACATACAGTTCAGTTAGCTAATAAACCCATGCTCTCAATGGGCCAGAAATTAATAACTGGAGTTATATTTTTAGACAGACAAACTTTGAAAACATTAAAACGTAATAACATAGCCAAGGGTACAAATATTCTTAAAACTGAATTGTCTGTTACTGGATAACAATGCAAGATATTCCAAATATGTCGCAGTTGGTAGTTGACAACCCAAGAGCTACTTTTCGTTCAGAGGAATTTCTTTACCAAAACCTTTTTAAAACAAATCATCCCACTGGAAAATATTTTCAAAATCATTTTTTAAGTAGCAAAAATAAATTTAGACGCAGCAAAAAATGATTGTTGATTTTGATCTCAGCACAGGATTTATCTTCATAAATAACCCAGGATGGTATGTGGATGTGTGGCCAAAAGTGATAAGATTATAGACTATCAACCAGAAACACAGTCACAATAGTGGAGTCTGGGAGTGCAGATTTTTTAGATTTGGCATATTTGAAATAGCTTTATTATTATTATTGTTTCAACATATCTTGAAAGTGGGAACAGTGGGCTAGGACAGAACAATACTATTGCTATGGGGGGCTTTGGTTTCTCAGTAACTTCCAACATAGGAACAGACTATGCATTCCAATTACTTCCATTAAGAAATGGCAATTGCTAGAATTTAGGAAATATGCCTCTTTTTCAATGAAACTTTTCTAGAAGCCATAGAATAGGTGTTGTTGAGATCCTGAGAACAGCCTTCACATACTGAAGGACTGTGGTTAGCTACAGGGTGATCCAGGGCTGAAGTTTTATATGTAATCTTGTTTGCACAGAGGCTGGAAATAAGAAGATCAAGTCAAGAAAAACTGCTGGGGGCTTCCCTGGTGGCGCAGTGGTTGAGAGTCCGCCTGCCGAT
>NC_041226.1:15451536-15468933 GCF_002837175.3 Physeter macrocephalus | reverse complement strand
TGCCGCGGAGCGGCTGGGCCCGTGGGCCGTGGCCGCTGGGCCTGCGCGTCCGGAGCCTGTGCTCCGCAACGGGAGAGGCCGCAGCAGTGAGAGGCCCGCCTGGCACAAAAAAAAAAAAAAAAAAAAAAAGAAAAAAGAAAAACTGCTGAACAAAACCTAGACTTCCTTTCAAGAGCTCCCTGCATAAATGCAAAAAAGCAGAGAGGACCCAAATTGGAAGATGGCTCAAGAATCCCATAATCAATATATACTCTATCAGGGAAAGAGTAATTAGGTCAGAAGCAGTGGGCCAGAAGGCACTGAAGCATCTTTGGGAAGAAACAGAAAACCAAGAAACTTGAGTTGCACTAATAAAGTCAGTCAACAGGAATGGGAGTCTTTAGTCCAGGGTCCCAGACCTACCAGAAAGAGCAAACCCCTGTGAGTACACATGCGCTTGTGCTGTGGGCCTGGAGGGGCTGGGGGGGATCCGGAAGGTGAGGACAGGGAACCCACCAGTTTACCAGGTGGTATAAGTTAGTGGGTAAGCAAACCTGTCCCAGAGGTAGGCAACAGCAGGTTCAAGTAGTGGAAACGCTTTTGAACCTGGGGGAGAAAGCAGTTGTCAGTTTTAATCTTGCAACAGGATTTATTCAGTCTGTGTATATATACATGTGGCCCAAAGTGCAGAGAATAAGATTTCAACTGGAAATACAAATTCAGTGATTCAGGTTCTACTATCTACCAGCTATGTGCCCTTGAGCACTTTGCCACATTTTGTCAGCCTCAGTTTCCTCATCTGTAAAATGGAGATATGAGAGAACCTAATTCACAGGCTTCTCGTAAGCAGTGAGATAGGAGTTTAACACAGCCTGGCCCTTAGTAAGTATTTCATCTCATTCAATATTACTATTATCATCAAAGACCTATGTTGCATATCTAGACAGTGAATCTTGCCCTTAATTTGCCACAATTTGCCAAGTTTAAAAAATTACCATCTGTTTTTCCCCTCTGTTCCCTCCCTAGCTATGTTCTGACCTTGAAGAATTTACCTGGGATGTAAATAAAGTCTCATTTCCTGCAACTGAAATAATTGTGTCCCGTAGTAGGTTCCTCCTCACATGTTTTCAGAAGATCCTCTTCTGAAATCTCACCAGACCTTCTCCAAGGATGACCTAAACCCAAATGGTCAGTTGGTACTACAGGCTCCAATCAGAGAAAACAAAAAAGGACAACCTTCTAGGGTAGCTTCTAGAGGGCAGAGACTCTCCTTCTGTGATTCTCCTTCACAGCCCCTAGAAGCCAGCTCTCGTCGGGGGAGAAGACGGCCAGCATCCGTGAAAAGGTGGGGTGAGTGGTAAGAACATTCTTCAGCCGTGCAGGCAGACACCGGCTCCAGTACTGTGTGCTCTTTCCCTCATGTTCCAGAGACAGTCCAGGTAGGCAAGCAGGAAATAGAGGATACCATCACACCTAGACCCCAGAAATGTTTTCAGTCCATTTGGATCCACTTGAAGGATGTCCCAATCTACACTCATGTTTTTCAAACAGGGCTTACAGAGGATCCTGAGGACCACAGAGACTGATGCTGTGGGACATGGCAGACTCTTTACCGTGACTTCCTCCCTGGACCTGGGTCTGCATCCTCGGCAACGTTCTCCTGCCTCCTCAGCCCTGTTCTTACTCTATCTGACCTCTCAGCACTTTTCTTCCTGCCATGCCCTTGCTGTCGTCTTATCTCCACTGCACCAGAGGAGGATGCTTACATAGGCTGGACCGGGTCCCACCCTTCAATCAGGATGTTCACCAGGTGTTTCAAAATCACCCTGGAGGAATGTGGGCTGTGGTCCAGGGCGATTCCTCCCTCCCTTCATCCTTCCCTCCCTCCCTCTCTTCCTTTCCTCCTTCCTGCCAATATATTATTGACTGCCTGCTATATGCCTGGCACTAAGACTTTGTTAATTATCTGAGTTTACACTAAGCTCTTAAATTGGAAGATGACAGTAAATAGTGTTGAAAGCACCTTGAACAGGAAGACAATTTATGAGTGTGTTGAATAAATGCACTGGAGGTAATTAGAAAAATCGTGAAATGATTTGGACTCAAATAAGTTTAGACTCAAGGGAGCATATGGGGCAAAGAGCCAAGCACTGGGAGAGTAGGTGGAGTGAGACTAAGAGGGCAAAAAGAGATCAACAAGGCAAGTTAAATGTATTGGTTGAGCACCCCCCATTCATTCTGACCTGAGCCAAGGACTATGGGCGCTGAGAGAAAAGTGGAAAAGATGCTGTGTGGGTCTTGGGGCAGATGTCACTTTGGATCTGCTGACCAATACACTCTGCATGGATTTTCCCGGATTTCCAGCCACTGCCGAGGCTTTAGTGGTTCCCCAGGAAGGAGTAAGTTTCCTACGTAGTGAATCACCCAGCGTTAAAGAGGATTTTCCTGACCTCAGCTTCCGAGCAGATCATTGAGACTTTACTACTCGAAAGGGCATTGGAGCATAACACCACCATAGCCCACACTTTATTTATTTGGGGGGGGGGTATTTTTCAAAGGGACGTTTGGACCAAAAGTGGCCCATGACTCCTGGAAACCCTGAGTAGTGGCTTGGCATCTTAGAAATCTGTCTGCCGTGCTTCGTGGAAGGGTCTTGAAGGGTCTGGTTCTGTCTGGAAAACAAAAGTGATGGTTACTAATGTGAAAATGAAACCCTACTTACTCTCCTTCCTCTAATAAATGGCCCATAATCCAAGTGAAAGCACTTAAAGCCCTTGGATATCTAGATATATTGCTTAAAATCAATTTGCTTTTATTGGTCTAATTCTATTAACTTTGGGTGTTGGAGCCACAGTGCAGAGTTGCAGTGCTTTGACAAGTACTTTCAGGTCCTCAATATTTTACTTTTTCTATTCCCACTTCTTTCCAGTGGAGCCTAATATCTTCCAGGCCCAGGCTTGCAGGTCCACGCTCATCTCTGTGATTGACCCCAAAATATTTACTTATAACATTTATAAAAATACCCTGCATGCCAAAAGCTGCTAGCTGCAGGAAAGTGATAAAATATAAAAATATTTTATCAGCCAGTGGGAATTCCCTTACATGTTAAATCAAAGGCTCCATCAGAGGGCCCCCAGTGACCTTGGAAGGCCGGCAGATTCAAGCCACATTGAAGGACCACAGCAGGAGGGAACGCCTGCAGAGAACCCACTCAGGTCAGGGCCCCTTCACGTCCCCCAGGAAACAGACCGAGGGAGATTTCGGCTGTATTGTCTAGGGGCTCAGGGGCAGATGTGTCGAGGCCCCGTGTGGCTTTTCCATGGGATTTTTGTAGCTTGTCATGTCTCTCCAGGGCCATCCCACCTGTGACACCTACTCTGTTCCTCTCCATTTCTACCTGCAAGACTTAGTCTGTTTCTCTAGAAGCGGCGCCATAGAAGTTTTCTCCTTTTTTTTCTTTTCTTTTTCTGTTTTGATTTTTTTTCCAGCTTTATTGAGGTGTAATTGGCATATAACATTACGTAAGTTTAAGGTGTACAGTGCGACGGTTTGATCTTCGTAGATGTTGCTAAATGTTTACCACAATAAGGTTAGGTAACACATCCTTCACCTACTGTTTGTGGAGGACTTCTAGGGAAGAAGTGCTACAGGAGTGGTAGAGAAAGTGATGTAGTGGGAAAAACACCACAGGGTAAATAGTTCTGAATTCCAGCCTTCACCCTGCTGCTGCATATCTTGACTAAGTCATTGCACGTCTCTGGAAGTTGGATGTATTTGTGGTTTTCAGCCTTAGTGGTTCCAGGAAGCATCCCTAGCTTAGAGAGGGGGTGACATGGAGCAGCTGGGTTTCTAGCCCCTCCCCATTCCCATGTCAATCAGCTCTGCCTTATCAACATTACATTTTGGATTACATGTAATATTTAATTCACAAAAAAAGTATCTTACTGTTAAAAAGAAAAGTTTAAAAACCACTGGACCAAAAAGACATTCCTATTCCATATTAACATAATTTGGGGCTCAGTAGTATTCCAGACTCCAATTTCCCTCTCCTTGGCGTTCCCCACCAAAAGCTGCTCAAAACTGATCTGGAGCTGTCAGGGCATAAGCACCAGGGCAAGGTCCACCTGAGAGGTGACGCTGGTATGATTCAGGGAGCCACGCTGCTTCTGCAGAGGATGGTGTAATTCCACAAGCTTCAAGCCGAGCCATTTGGCAGAATGTCTTTCTCTCCTTTGGCGTTTCTTTCTACAAGAATGGTACCAAAGCAGTGTACTGAGTCCCGATGGTGTGCCCAAGTTGTTTTTGTTTTCCTGTTTTTTGTTTTTAAACTGAAACAGGTCCCTTCCCAGGACTCAGGAAATCCTGGAGGATTATACTGGGACACACGTGAGTGGCAGGCACTGTGATAACAGAGCCACTTAGCACCTCGCTGTGAAGCCTTGCTATGAGGCAAGCTTGTCCCGAGATGCTCTCTCCCAGTTGGCTGCTCAGGACTTTATGCAAACAGATTCCTGAGAAATCTACCAAAGGAGCTGATCCAAATCCCAGTAGTGAATGCCACTGGCCCAGCTACATTTATCATATTCTCCTCTTTGTTCCAAAGTCCTCATTTTAAGCCACACAGAATGGTTGAAAATCATTCCATTAACAAATCATTTTGTCATTCACTTTCCATCATGCTAGATGTCCCGCCTAAGTTTTGTCCTGTATTCAATGTCTGTCAACAAGGTAACACTGACTCAAAATTCTATTACCAATTCAAATTAAAGGTGATGGAAGCAGGTTTTTGCTGGGCAATGCATAAGGAGCTTTGCAATCAAACTGCTCAGTATTACCTATAATCAAACATCAAAACACAGTTTTTATTAACACATTATTGTTAGTTCTTCCATATCTTCTCTATGTGTACATATTCTACAGCAATAAGCTCATACAATGCAGTTTTAAAATCTGCTGTTTTGACTTTAAAAAACAGAGCCTGATCATTTGCCCATGTTAATTAATATTCTTCTACAATATAATTTTTAATGACTATGTAAGGTGTGTAATTTCTTTTTTTTCTTTTTTTTTTTTTTTGCGGTACGCGGGCCTCTCACTGCTGTGGCCTCTCCCCTTGCCTCTCACTGTTGTGGCCTCTCCCATTGCGGAGCACAGGCTCCAGATGCGCAGGCTTAATGGCCATGGCTCACGGGCCCAGCCGCTCCGCGGCAAGCGGGATCTTCCCGGACCGGGGCACGAACCCGTGTCCCCTGCACCGGCAGGCAGACTCTCAACCACTGCACCAAGGTGTGTAATTGATTTAACTCATTGCTCAATTCTCCTAAAGTTGGAAAACTCTTCAGATTGTAACTGCTAAGATGTTACCATTTGTTTGATCATAAAAATCCTGAGATGAATATACTTATACACCTTCATCCTCATTCTTGTAGTTGGAATTCCAGTGTCAGAGGGAGTGTTTTTAATAAATATTTGTAATAAATATTGCCAAATTTTCTTATGGAAGGATAAATCTGTACTTCTGCTACCATTTTTTTCTTGTTTCCCTGCACCCTAGCCAACATTGGGTATTACCATTTTTAATCTTTACCAATTGATGGAGGGGGGATTGTATCTTATTCTTGCCTTAATTTGAAATTCTGTCTGTTGTAGTAAGAGTGACCATTGTATCAAATATGTATTGACCATCTGTATTTCTTCTTTGGGCAGTGTCTACTCCTGTCTTTTCCCATTTTCCTGTTGTTGCACTTGTTTATTAATCATTGATTTCTAAGGACTCATTATATTTTAAGGATCTTAATCTTCTTTCTGATATGTATGCAACAAATATTTTTTCCAGTGCTCTAAGCCTAAAAATGTTACTTAGGCTATTCATGCTAAAAATGATAAAAACTATTGATTGTTTTTTAAATTGTATTTCCTTTTGGTATGCTTAAAAAAGCGCTTCTGCACTCCCAAGATTATATATTGATTTTTTACTTCAAATATTTGTGTCGTTTCCATTTCACATTGAAATTATTAATTAATCTGGAATTTATATAGAAATAAGGTGTGAGATAGACTTCTGTCCTCTCAACCAAATAATCAGTCTTCTGACAAATCTTTTCAGTCCTCTTTCACAGTCCCGGCTGCATCTAGCTCCCTCTAGTTGCACAAACAGACAAATTTAGTACAGACATTGGTCTGCTCTCTAAAACCAGGCTCCACTTTAAGCTAGTCAAACTGTTCAGAAGACCAGGGCAATTAGAAATGTTAAGTCCCCTTATGGTCTTGTAATTAAGAAATAAATAAATTTCCATTTATTTCATCGATTGTAATATACAAGTTCACAGTGTCTAAACTAAATTATGATTTACTAAATCCAAAATGTCACTATTGGTTTTTAGGAAGCAGGGTTCGTTACTTAGGGTTCTCTTCTCAGATCTATATATGATTTCTTCCTAAGTCCTGCAGAAGCTCCAATGTCCAGGCACCTCACAGCTATCTGTGAGCCCTCTTTCAAAGTGAACCATGTGGATACAACAACTTCATATTCCTCTCCAACCATCTCGGTTGCATCCTTCAAACTGCTGTGAAAGTACTGTTTTTCTCCATAAAGCTTTAAAGAAATGCTCAGATGAGAACTCAAGGATTTTCTTGACTTCTTGTCATTCTTCATGTACTTCTGCAGTGTTTACTGTGTCACCTCCACCAAATTTCAATCACTTCCAAAGTGCATGGAACCTAAAGTTTGTTGTTGTTGTTTTTTAATACACTTATTTTCTTAGGAGACTTTTAGGTTAACAGAAAAATAAAGAAGATAGTCCAGAAAATTCCCATACAAGATTTGTTTTTTAAGTGAGAATTTCTATAACTCTTCTATGTCAGCATGTCTTATACTTAAGTAGACAACAGTATGATTTTCACTTGTGTAGACATTTCAGGGTGATTTATTTTTTGAAAAAATATTTTATTTTTTTATAAATGTATTTATTTATTTATTTATTTATTTATTTATTTATTTTTGACTGCGTTGCTTCCTCAATGCCGCACACGGGCTTTCTTTAGCTGGGGCTACTCTTCGTTGTGGTGCGCAGGTTTCTCATTGCAGTGGCTTCTCTTGTTGCTGAGCACGGGCTCTAGGCACGCGGGCTTCAGTAGCTGTGGCTCGTGGGCTCTAGAGCGCAGGCTCAACGGTTATGGCGCACGGCCTTAGTTGCTCCATGGCATGTGGGATCTTCCCAGACCAGGGCTCGAACCCATGTCTCCTGCATTGGCAGGGAGATTCTTAACCACTGCACCACCAGGGAAGCCCCAGGGTGATTTACTTTTAAAATATTAACTCCTAGAACACTATGAAATTCCCTTTTTTTTGGTGCCACATTTTTATTGATGTAAAATGCTCTTAATGGTTTTTGATGATGATGATGATAGTAATGATGATAACATGGATGATGACAGTAACAGCTACTATATTTCTGCTCTTGAAGATACTCTTAAAGGAATGATGCAGACATTTTATTTACTGCTTATTTAAATAAGTCCTTCTTTCCATAGTTCTATTCCTCCTTCAATATAAAGACATTTGCTTGGCGCTACTTTGTAAGTTTCTTTTTCTATTCATCTATTTTTAGATGCTGTGTTTTTAAAAGATCCTGGTGCTGACACTGCAAGTTTATTGTCAATTTCCATAGTGGCATAATATTTGTCTAAGTAATTCTCTCTTCTTAACACACACTGGCATTTTATTCAAAGAACAATTTATGAATACCCTTTGCGCAGACACATTTATTGATATGTCTGCTATGATGCCTAAGTCTGTCCCCAAGTTTGAAAGCAATTCAGAAACAATCACCATGTTTTGGGAGCCTAAATTGTTTATTCCAAGAGGCAGAGTTTGAAAATTCTGAGATGTATGTTAAATTTAATTCTGCACCAGAATGCCTAATTTCCCTTATTTTGTTAGGTGTTTTCCCAGAATTTTAATTTTCTCCTCTAGGTTACATTTTAAACCAAAGTGATAGGAGCTGTTTTACCACTTCCCTAGTCTCATAGCTTGCTAGGTTAGTTATAAAATGAGTGTTTTCAACAGTGGCCAAAAAATAGCAGAGCATGATATATCAATAGATGTAACTCTCTTTTCCTTTAATGAAGTTTTGTTTGTTATTGTTATTGTAAAAGTGTGATTAAGACAAACAGTAAAAAGCTCTACTAGCACCATGAATGCACATGTAGCTGAGGCATCTGAGAGGATTACCTCCTTCCAGGATAAGACGTGACCCAAAGGATTAAAGGTCATCAAAGAACCCATGAAAGTAAGGGAGTGAATAACCTGGGTTAGGCAGCATTTGATTCTTCACTGAGACCAAAAACTCCTCCATCAACCTCATTCTGCAAAGCTGTGAGAATTGGAGGAACATTTCTGACAGAAAGTAGTAATTCAGTGCATTCCAAAATTGATTCACTCACTTGGAAATGTGAATCTGAAATTAATCTATTGCTGGGCATTGAATGAACTGATATAATGTGTCCAGGTTCCAGAGAACATTAGCACCTGTCTTCAAAGACACAAGGCTAGACACTGACTTAGTGTTATAAATACAGAAATCCAGCATCACTTGCTCAGTGTAAGTCCCATTGAATTAGAGTCACCTGAACTCAAGTATCAAGTACATGTCTGCTGGTTCAGTGCCATCTCCTCATTCATTCATTCATTCAATCAACCAATATTCATTGAGCACCTACTGCCAGGAACTGTTCTAGGCGTGGGAGTACAGCAGTAAACAAACAGTGAAAGTTGATTAGATCATGAACCTCATTCAAACAGAAAGTATTTACTGCAGGTAAATCAAACAAGATGGAATAATAATAGTAAAAAAAAAAGGGACAAGAACTTTGAGAGTCACAGAGAGCATCAAGACAGGTAGAGGACACATCTTTGTTGAGCACCCATCAAGAAAATTCTTTGAGCTAGGTAGGACGTATACCCTTACTCTTGGAGTCAGGAACTTTCTATTTGTCTGAATATGTATATTTTTGAGAGGCTGAATAATGCCCCCCAAAAGATATCCACATTCTAATCCTTACAACCTTTAAATGTAACCTAATATGGAAAAAAAAAAAAAAAGAGCTTCGTAGATGTAACTTAAATTAAGGATTTTGAGATGGGGAGATTAACCTGGATTATCTGGGTGTACCCTATGCAACCACAAGTCTCCTTATAGGGGAGAAGCAGAGGAATATTAGATCACAGAAGAGGAGAAGGCAATGTGACCAGAGAGGTAGAGATTAGAGTGATGTGGCCACAAGACAAGGAGTGCTGGCCAACAGAAGCTGGAAGAGGCAAGGAACAGAGTCTCTCCTAGAGCTTCTGGAAGGAGTGTAGCCCTGATGACAGCTTGATTCCAACCTAGTGAAACCATTTTGGATTTCTGGCCTCTAGAACTGTGAGAGGATAGATATTTTAAGCCACCAAGTTTGTGGTAATTAGTTACGGCAGACACAAGAAGCTAATACATTCTTGTTACCACAGACAGACGTGTGTGTATGTGTGTGTGTGTGTAATACATGCATTTACCTACTAGATATCTCTATGTAAATATATAATGTCCAGAACAGAGTCTTGATTACCATTCCTCAACCACTCTTTCTCCTAATCTTTCTCATCTTTGCAAATGGCACAACCATCTACTACTTACTCACGTCAAAAACTTGTAATCATCTCGAATTTCTCTATTTCCTTCATCCCAATCTCACTCACAATTCCAAACAAACATCAATATCTTCTGGTTCTACCTCCAAAATATGTCCTTAATCTGGTTACTTCTCTATCAGCATTACCATCACCTTATCTAAGATCATCATCTCTTGCCTGAAGCACTGAAGCTGCCTCCAAACAGATCTCCCATCTCCGGTCTTGTCCCCTCCAATCTGCTTCTCCAGAGTCGCCACAGGAAACTTTAAAAAATATAAATCAGTTTGAATTGCTCCCTGAATAAACCGTCCAGTGGTTTCCACGGCTCTACTTTGTTACATCATATGTTTTCCCAAGGTCACAAACCACACATGATCTGCCATCTGTACCTCTTTGGCCCCTACCTGTGTTCTAGCTCCACTGGCTTTCTTTCTGCTCCTTCAACAAGTTCAGCTCATGCTGACTTCAGAGCCCTTGCAGTGAGCTTTTCTCTGCCTGGATTAGCCTTCCCTGGTTTTGCATAACTGGGTAGGTCCTTCTCATTCTTTGTATCTAAGCTCCAAAGCCTGATCACGCTAACCTGACCACCCACGATCCTTCCCCACCCCATTATCCTTTATCATGTCACTTTGTCCAAGCCCTTCAGAAATTATCTTGATAGTTTATTTACCTGTTTACCGGCTGTATCCTTCCCCCCACACCCTCCCCACTAGAGTGTAAGCTCCTTGAAAGTAGGGGCACTGTCTGTCACCTTCCACCCTCTTCCCCCATCATCTAAAACAATGGCTTCCTTCTAGTTAATACCTAATGAATATTTGTTGAATAAATGAATATATAAATGACTCAGGAACACAAAACTGTCTTAAAAGAAAACTGTCATTCAGATCAAGTCTGAGACAGACAAAGAATTGATTCACTACCTTGGCAGTGTCACCAGTCTAAAGCTGTTCTTGCTTAGAAGTTGCTCTGCATATCTTTTCCATTCTATGGAGAGCTTACGTAGGGAAAGGGACTAAATATGAGTGTCTAGAGCTGTACCAGTCTCATTTGTGCTCTTAAATTTAAAAAAAGAGATGCAGAAGTAGCAGGAAGAGAAGGACAAGAAGGAGGAAGAGGGGGAAGGAGGAGGGAGAGGGGACAATACCTACTCCTTTTCTGCATTCTTAGTTTTCTATAAACTTTCTTTTGAAAAATTCCAATCTCGCCTCTCAGCTGAATGGTGAGAAAGAGCATGTTCAATGCAACAGATAATCAAGTAGGGAAATCAGCAGGTAATCTAGTGGTTAATTGTTTTGTGGCTTCTGAGATAGAAAGAATAGATGATCAGAAAAAAAGTCTGATCTGATCTTGACTCTGGATCAGCTAAACCTGGATAAGTATATTCAAATGTACTTCCCTGAAAAATTCCACACTATGTCAGCTTTCATGTTAAAGCCGTAAAAAAAAAAAAAAAAAAAAAAAAAAATCCCAACTCAACTGGATTAAACAATAAGGTAAGGTTGTATCCTCATAACAGAAGCTCAGCTGTAGAGCAGCTCCTGGATTAGTTATCTCAAAGACTGATATTATCAGGCACTTATTCTCTTCCTTTCATTCCACTTGACCACCCTCAGTATGGGGTGTGTCTTCAGGCAAACCCTAGTTCTGTGTTGTTGGTTGACTGCAATAGCTCCAGGCATCCCATCCCACATCCCCCACCAAGTCCACTGGAAGAAGAGTGCCCATCCCTCTCTGTGCATCTCTTATTTATTTATTTGTGTGTGTGTGCATCTCTTTTTGTCAGTGAGGAAGCCTTTCTCAGAATTCCTCCAGCAGATTTCACCTCATATCTTATTGCCAGAAATGATTTCTCCCAAACAAATGATTAGCAAGAGTATAGCTTCATTGTTTAGGAAAATACAGGACTTACCCTTGAGTGAGATGTGAGATTGTTCTCCTGAAATATGGACAGATACCTGAACAAAGTCAGAATATTGTTAGCAAGGAACAGGGAAGGAAATGGGTTTTGAGCAGACGACTAACAGGGTCTGCCACACATCCTTCCTGTTGTCTTTCTCAATTCTTACCTTCCTTCATTATTGGCTAACAAAAGTTGATACTCCCATTCCTTGAGTAGGGACTCTAAGTCTAGCTCAGCAGTAGGAATTGTAGCTATAAATCTGGGAGCCATCGGCATAAAGAGGGCATTTATAGCAATGAAACTGGATGAGATGACCTATGAATGTGAAAGAAAAGAATCCCAAGGACACTCCAGTGTTAGAGGTCAGAGAAATACAGTGAAACAGCAGAGGCCTGAGAAGGAGCAACTAGAGATAAACAGAAAACTAGGAGTGTGGTAACTTGGAAACCACATGAAGAAACAGTTTCAAGGAGGAAGGAGTGATCCACAATGTCACTTATGGTTTGAATATGCTTAAGTTTTGATTATTGGATTTAGCAATATGGAGGTCATTCGTGAACTCGACAAAAGCAATTTAGGTGGAGAGGTGAGAACAAAAGCGTACCTGGGAGAGACTTGAGAGAGAATAGGAGGAGAAACTTAGGAGACATGAAGGAGAGTCAACCCTATTAAGGAGTTTTGCTGTAAAGGGTGGCAGAAAAGTAGCACAGTAGATGGGACAAATAACTGCTTCTGGAAATTCTTCTTCTCTCTTTCTGATTATTCAAGAAAGAGAGGAGAAAACTGCTGGGCAACATCCTTGGGTAGAACACAGGAAATGGCATTCCAATTTCATGTACAAGTGCAGGGTTGCCCTTGGCAAGGAGCCAGGATAGTATATTCATAATAGCAAAAGAGAAAATAGACTATAAGGTCTCAGATGCAGAGTCAGTTAGATATGCTTTGGACGCTTGTGCAAGTTCTTTTGCGATTGCTTTGATCTCAGTTAAATAGCAAGCAAGTTGTCAACTGAGAGCGTGGATGGGGGTGAAGTGATGTGAAGTTTGAGGAAAGTAACAAAATATGGAATGTGGGAGACAGAACAGACTAAGGAATTATAGGATTGTAAACTCTTTTGCTTGGATGTTGCTATATATCGAATTCCAACTTAAAGTGTAAAATGAGCTCACCTGAGCTTGTAATGTGCAATGGTAATTACACTGAGTTATAAGGTTACAGAAAAACACATTACCATGGTATCGCAGTAGTTGGGAAACCCTCTATAAAAAAGAGAGAAACCACTGCTACCTTCATTCAAAGTAGCCTCCCAGGCACATTTGTCCTACACAATTGAAAGTATTTATACTGACAAAATAGGTCGTGTTAGCATGCTCTATTCCAAACTCATTTCCTGGGATGCTCTTAACATTGTCAGGTACCAGTCACCTGAACCTCCCTGATTGAGAACAAGCAGCTCTGACCATAGCTCTCTATGACTTGGTTACCTGGAAATACATGTCAAAGGGATTAAAACCACGAGCTCAGATGCCACCTACTCTGGAATCGTGATTCCACTTCTTTCAACTCTGCTGCTAGTTGAGCTGGTTGCTTAACTTCACTGTGCCTGTTTTCTTATCTGTAAATAAGGAGACAAATAAGGTCATTGTATTGTTGAACGAAGTAAGGAAGAAAAGCATTCAGAACAGTGCCAACACACAGTGAGTGCTCATAAATATTAACTGCTTTTATGATTCTTGGCCATTGTTCAAGAACCAAGGGAAGCAGTGCAAACCTGACCTCGTGCCACTTGCTGACAAATAAAGTCCTTTGTTTCTGACCGAGAGTCTCATGTCTTCTGCCAACATCCATGAAACTGTGGCAGGCTAACTTATTAGTTTGCAAGAAGGGTAAAAATCTCAGACCCTTCACAGTCTGTGATAACCCTTAGAGTCCCTGTTCCATGTATGTGTAGTTATACCCTCTTTATTCCTTGTAGAATCATTATACTCTGATGCTGGCAACTTGCTTCAACTACCTCTTCTTGGCAGCCATGCCACATCCACACCACTGGACAGGACTTTCTCCTATGACCCAAATCTAGCCGCAAATTTCCAACACCTGCTCAGTATTTTCAGGCAGGTCAAGCTCCAGACCAGTCCTATCCAAGCTTCTCCACAGTATCATTTTATTAACCAAATACATTATAACCTAATCATTAACAACATTAATAATGAGGATTAACTGGCACCAAATATCAGCATTTGGTTGACAAATGTCCACATTTGAAACTTTAGCACCATTGGTGGTTTTGTTAAGGGGGGACAGGGAACCAAGCTCCCTCTCTGACCACAGCATTCTGATTTATCAACCATTCATGAAATGTGACAGAACTCAAAGATGGATGTAAAGCCGGGGCCAGCCTCTGGGGCCACCCAGATAGCATGGAAAATGCAATCCAGCGATGGTAATCGAATCAAGAGGAAGGGAACGTTGCCATCATCATTTTGCCAGACATATTCCAGACGCTGCACACTTTCCCAGACTACTGGGATGGATGTCATACAAGCAGCCCTGTCATTATTGTGTGAGTACTTGTGTGCAAATTGTTTGACAATTAACATTGGGTCCGTGATAGCTTTTATACTCATGAAGGTTATGTGTCTAACAGAAATTGCCACTCTCTCAGAGTTGGCTTCCCATCTAATAGTCATAGTTATCAAAGAGACAATGATTAAATTAATTACAATTGTAAAAATAGTGCCTCACCCTGATACCTCACTTTATAAGGTACAAAGAACTTTTCACATTAGCTCATGTTATTCTCACAACTCTTTGAGACAGGTAATCTCCACTCCATTTTATAACTTAAAAAAAGGTGGTTCATACACAAGATTTATGCATTTTATATCAAAAATAAAAATTGTAAGCAAATATCCAATCAAGTTAACAATATATATGCTGAAGTATTTAGGGGAAAGTATACTACTCTCTGAAAATTTACTTTGAAATCCATCAAAGAAATGGAATAAACTAATGGATGGATGGAGGGTTGCATACATGAATAGATAATGTGATAAAGAAAGTATAGTACAGATTAATGGTAAAGTCTAGGTCAGAGGATTATGGGTATTCAATGTAAAAGTCTTTCAGTTTTGCCTTTCAGTTGAAATTTTTTAGGATAAAATGTGTGGGGAAAAAAATGGAGGCTTAGAGAGATGAAACCTGTCTTTAGGTTACAGTCTGAGGATGGACTCAGACCCAAATCTAGTTCATGTGATCCAAGTTCTCATGAGCAAAGGGAATATTTAAGAAAATCATTATTGTTCAGTGTTTAAAGGAAGGTTGCAGTACAGGTAAGTACTGAATTCTGGGTCAATAACAGCTATGCAAAACCAGGACAAGCTCTACCATAAAAGGGGTGATATTTAAGTTCGGAGACAGAATTTTTAAACCCGCATTGATGCAGCTCAGGGAGTATTGTCTCCTTTGTAGAAGTCCCTTTGGGGTATTTGACATTTATTGTAACGATGCTGTCTCACTCAGCACTGTCGCCCCTCTGAAGGGAGTACTTTCAGGGCTTAAAACACTTCTTCACATATTCTCAATGATGACAAAACTTTGTCCTTTGAAAAGATCCAAATGTCACCTGAAGCCTAGTTAGGCGAATGAGATTCAACATTCCCAATATTATCTCGTTGTAAAGCTACCCAGTAAATGCAAAGCAGAAAAGGAGAGCTTTTGTTTGGCTGGTTTTGTCTTTGTTTGATTAAATGAGTTAGACCCCTAAACTAACAAAACTGTTTTTCTGGTATGACACAAAAATTATCTCTGAAACCTACACTGTGCTGGTGTGTGGGGAAATGGCAGCATCTCGCCCATGACAGCACGTCTCAACCTTCATAATAACAACATATTTAACAGCTTTCTCCTCCAGTAGCCTGGGAACTTCACAGGAACCCTGGAAGCTGTCTCACTTCCCCAACACAGGGTCTGTGGTTTTATATATTTACAAAAAGAACTAATAAAAGAATGAGTTAATGAATGAATAAGTAAATAAATGAACTGATTATGTTAACTAATGTGAAAAACTGTGACCTTTTGACTGTTTCTGGCCCAGTATTTCTACTGGAATTTAATTTCTTCAGTATCGCATCCCATGTATGTTATGTTATGCAATGATTAAAAAGTAGCAAAACTACATATAAAAACAAAAGGTTTTGAGTCCCTCCCATCAGGAAACCTGCACAAGCCTCTTAGATAGCCTCATCCACCAGAGGGCAGACAGCAGAAGCAAGAAGAACTACAATCCTGCAGCCTGTGGAACAAAAACCACATTCACAGATAGATAGACAAGATGAAAAGGCAGAGGGCTATGTACCAGATTAAGGAACAAGATAAAACCCCAGAAAAACAACTAAATGAAGTGGAGATAGGCAACCTTCCAGAAAAAGAATTCGGAATAATGATAGTGAAGATGCTCCAGGACCTCGGAAAAAGAACGGATGCAAAGATCGAGAAGATGCAAGAAATGTTTAACAAAGACCTAGAAGAATTAAAGAACAAACAAACAGAGATGAAAAATACAATAACTGAAATGAAAACTACACTAGAAGGAATCAATAGCATATTAACTGATGCAGAAGAACAGATAAGTGACCTGGAAGACAGAATAGTGGAATTCACTGTTGTGGAACAGAATAAAGAAAAAAGGATGAAAAGAAATGAGGACAGCCTAAAAGACATCTGGGACAATATTAAATGCAACAACATTCACATTATAGGGGTCCCAGAAGGAAAAGAGAGAGAGAGAAATGACCAGAGAAAATATTTGCAGAGATTAGAGTTGAAGACTTCCCTAACATGGAAAAGGAAATAGCCACCCAAGTCCAGGAAGTGCAGAGAGTCCCATACAGGATAAACCCAAGGAGAAACATGCCGAGACACGTAGTAATCAAATTGGCAAAAATTAAAGACAAAGAAAAATTATTGAAAGCAGCAAGGGAAAAATGACAAATAACATACAAGGGAATGCCCATAAGGTTAACAGCTGATTTCTCAACAGAAACTCTACAAGCCGGAAGGGGAGTGGCATGATATACTTAAAGTGATGAAAGGGAAGAACCTACAACCAAGATTACTCTACCCGGCAAATATCTCATTCAGATTCGATGAAGAAATCAAAAGCTTTACAGACAAGCAAAAGCTAAGAGAATTCAGCACCACCAAACCAGCTCTACAACAGATGCTAAAGGAGCTTCTCTAAGTGGGAAACACAAGAGAAGAAAAAGACCTAAAATAGAATTTAAAATAAAGAATGTTACAAGAGACAAGGAAGGACACTACATAATGATCAAGGGATCAATCCAAGAAGAAGATATAACAATTATAACATATATAAGGCATATATAAACATGGGCATATATAAGGCAACTGCTAACCGCTATAAAAGGGAAAGGTCACAAATCAAGCCTCAGTAAACTTAAGAAAACTGAAATCATATCAAGCATCTTTTCTGACCATAACACTATGAGATTAGAAATTAATTACAGGGGAAAAAAATGTAAAAAACACAAACACATGGAGGCTAAACAATACGTTACTAAATAACTAAAAGATCACTGAAAAAATCAAAGAGGAAATCAAAAAATACCTAGAGACAAGTGACAATGAAAACACGATGTTCCAAAACCTATGGGATGCAGCACAAGCAGTTCTAAGAGGGAAGTTTATAGCTATACAAGCCTACCTCAAGAAACAAGAAAAATCTCAAATAAACAATCTAAACTTACACCTAAAGGAACTAGAAAAAGAAGAACAAACAAAACCAAAGTTAGCAGAAGGAAAGAAATCATAAAGATCAGAGCAGAAA
>NC_041226.1:15439762-15451204 GCF_002837175.3 Physeter macrocephalus | reverse complement strand
CAATAAAATGGACAACCTGGAAGAAATGGACAAATTCTTAGAAAGGTATAACCCTCCAAGACTGAACCAGAAAGAAATAGAAAATATAAACAGACCAATCACAAGTAATGAAATTGAACCTGTGATTAAAAATCTTCCAACAAACAAAAGTCCAGGACCAGATGGCTTCACAGGTGAATTCTATCAAACATTTGGAGAAGAGCTAACACCCATCTTTCTGTAACTCTTTCAAAAAATTGCAGAGGAAGGAATACTCCCAAACCCATTCTATGAGGCTACCATCACCCTGATACCAAAACCAGACAAAGATACTACAAGGAAAGAAAATTACAGATTAATATCACTGATGAATATAGAGGCAAAAATCCTCAGCAAAATACTAGCAAACAGAATCCAACAACACCTTAAAAGGATCATACACCATAATCAAGTGGGATTTATCCCAGGGATGCAAGGATTCTTCAATATATGCAAATCAATCAATGTGATATGCCGTATTAACAAATTGAAGAATAAAAACCAGATGATCATCCCAATAGATGCAGAAAAAGCTTTTGACGAAATTCAACACCCATTTATGATAAAAACTCTCTATCTCAACATAATAAAGGCCATATATGACAAACCCTCAGCAAACATCATTCTCAATGGGGAAAAACTGAAAGCATTTCCTCTAAGATCAGGAACAATACAAGGATGTCCACTCTCACCACGTTTATTCAACACAGTTTTGGAAGTCCTAGCCATGGCAATCAGAGAAGAAAAAGAAATAAAAGGAATACACATTGGAAAAGAAGAAGTAAAACTGTCACTGTTTGCAGATGACATGATATTATATTTTATTAATATAAATTTAGAGTTTTATTAGTAAATGGATCTGAATATTAATGAATTTCTTCTACCATTTAAGCTAGTGATGCACTGGACCATGTTCTTGGCTACTGTGATGCAGTGAAACAACCAGGATAATAATACCTACCATCCGGACTGTGTGAGCATTACAGAAAACACAGAACATCTGGCAGTACAGGTAACACGGTTAAAGACCCCCATCCCCTCCTCTGGATTCTGTTTGGCTCCAGACTACTGAGCACAGCCCCTTCTGCTTCCAGCCCCTGCCTCTGCTTGGGTGTTGCATGTGGATTTCCATTTCCTGGTTCGGCACAGCTCTGGGTCCTTGAGTTCCTCACCTTCCTTCATCCCTGGCTCAGAGTGAGCTTTTCTCTGCACTCTGGCTGTTGCTCTGGCCGTTCTGAGACGCAGCTCCCCCCCTGCTTGCACACCCACCCTTCCCTCCAGTGGGTCTCCAGAGCTCTCCCCACCAAGACCTCCCTGTACTGCTGTCACCTGACCCCAGGGGCCAGTAACAGCTTCTTGTGAGACCTGCCAACTGCGTACTCTTAGGTTTGACAGTGAAAAACAGAAAGTAACAGTTACATCAACAAATCAGACCAAAGTGCTTTTTAAAAACATGAATAACTCCTCGACAACAATTATAGGCAATCCGCAAAGCCTAACTGGAGACCATTTTCCAAGAACAGACCCAGACCTGAGTTAAAGGTGCCTGAAAGCTTAATTCTACTTGCACATCACTGGTGGTATTTTCGCAAATTTCTGCAGAGTCCTGTGTTTCATTAAAGCATATACTGAAGACGCTTTACTAGTGTATGTAGTTTATCAATACAGCGCAGATAAATGTTCACCCACTATTTTTAGGCAAGAGCTTGGTAATCCACTGTTTCCTTTATCATCATAGCTGCTGAGATGCTCAGATAAAAGTTTGTACAATAGTGGAAAAAAAGCCAATCTTCATTTGCTGAGGTTTCTAATATAAGCATTTTACATCTCTTACTGTTTAGGTCTTGTTATTTTATTTCTGTGCTGTTACATAAAAGAAGTCACTTGGAGGTCTTGATTATATTTGTACTCTAGATACAGTTTTGTAAAGAAGAAAAAGAAAGTAATTTCCTCTTTTTCTTTCTTTATAGAAAGCCCAGCAAGGCCTTTGGGGTCTGAGTTCTGAAGTTCTGCCTTTGGGAGACTTGGCAGTGTTTCAAGGACTAGAGCTCTAAATAATTCCTTCCCCCAGTCTCTGTTTGGAAGTGTTTAGCACTTTGGGAGAAGCAAACAAGGAGATGGGCATTAAAGAGGAGAGTGACTGGGAATTTGAGCTTTAATGAGAGGATGAAAACAAAGACAGGAGAGGGCCATGTTTCTAAGACCTCGGGCCTGGGAGACAAGACAGAGGACTACGAGGGGTGGACACATGTGAACCCCCGAAGACACCAATGACCCCTCCCGTATATCACCCCACAGATGGTAGGAACTCGGATAAGGGGGAACCATGTGCATACCAAGTGTCTTGGGGCTAAAAACAATAGGAAACATTTCCGTGGTTGAGACTGAAACAGAAGAAGCCAGTGTAGGGGGGGGTCTCTGCGATCCTCCTTCAACATCGGGGCCGGGCAGACAGCTGCGCAGGTCAGATCACTTCTGAAGCTAATGTAACAGCCAGCAACTCCATCAACTAAGAACAAGTATCCTCCCTGTATTGCCGGGGCAATGTGCTAGTTTACTGTAATAAAGGTGGGGAAGATACCGAAATTAATATTTGATTTTGTGTGTCTTACAAAATCTTGCTCAAAGACGGATTTTGTTTGATATTTGGTGGGGGGATGGGGTGGACCTAAGATGCTTTTTATTCAAGTGGCTAAGTGGTTCACACTTACATAACTGGATTTTACCTTTTATTATATCCATGCTATATGGCATAAAGCACCACACAGTCCTTTTAGGAAATATACAAATTATAAATAATTAAAGGAGAAGTGAGTTCAAATGCTTTGCCTTTATTTCAGCTTATGAGGCTTAGCTTACAGATATAATCTACAGTTCAACTTATTGATCTGAGGGACAAAATTCCACTCAGCCTCAAGGTTTACTTCGTCAGCTGAGGGATAATAAAATTTTGTCTTTCCATTCCTATTTCCGTCTTTTTACTCTTAATTATTTTCCAATTATCCTTGCATTTCTTTAGAGCTCCCTGTTAATACCTTTAATACTCTAGCTTAATATCCCAGCTTAAGAGTTTGTATCTGAGTTAAGACATATGTCATTTCTTTCACACTGTAGTAGCTCTCCCCCAAGAAGAAAAATACAGAAGAAAACTTTCTCCTTTTTAGATTTGTTCCTTGTTCTTTCAGTTAACTGATTTGTATGAAGGTTTTGTGTTGAGCAATATCCAATCCAGGGAAATTTCTAGAATTCGTGTTAGTTCAAGGTTCAGGTAAGCAAGATTAAGTGTATCAAGTGTACCAATTCGAACCATTGGGATCATTATGGGGTTTGTAAAAGTCAGTCTTATCAGACCTCCTGTTATGGTTTGAATGGAAAAGCAAACTTAGCAAAGACTTCCCAGTGAGGTCCCCAAGGACGCCACAACCTTGGTGAATTAAGTGAATTCATTGCTATTCAGGGTCTGGTCCTGAGCCCTGTAAGCTTATAAACCCAATCAATCAGAGCATCAAGAGTAGTTCCCGCTCTCCAGAAAGACTCACATTAATTGGATCCCCTGTCACTGATGTATAATAACCAGAATGGCAATTGATTAACTTACAATGAAACATAAAGCAAAGGACCAGACCAGATCTTCTTGCTTGTTCATTTGCTCCCCTGTAGACAAATCTACAAGGAAAGCCAGATTATTATCAGGAAGAGGCTTGAGAGATGAGTCAAACCAGGGGAGCAGGTTGAAGGATATTAATGCTGCTGCCAGCAAGCCATCCACCTCTGCTGGAGCCTGTCCTTGCCACTGTCTCTCCTCTCTGGTCCCCAGGCTTATGTTGGAAACCTTAGCCAGTGTGCAAGTGACCTTCTGTTCTCTGAACTCAGAGCCGAAATCAGCATCTTTCTTTCTTTTTTTTTAATTCTGTTTTTTATATGTTGTTTACTTTAAGCAATGCATTCTTAGATTCAGAAGGAAAATAAATTTTAGCAGACATACGATTGACGTCATTGTGAATATCTAACAAGCTAAAACATGTTTTCTAAAAAGCACTGAGCCACAACATATGCTAAGGCATCCCAGTACCATGGGATGGTATCCCAGTACCGTGGGATCCAAGTACCACGGTCGGGCCAGAAGCTCTGTAACCCACTAGAGCCTAGAGGAGACACAGAATTAACATTGCAGCTTAATAACTGGCTGTCACTCGTGTCTGTGGCGTGCCACGTCCTTCTGACCCTTGCTTTCAGGGATCTATAACTTTTGATATGCTTGCTGTCACCTTGGACTAAATTTCTTCTAACCCTTGCTTCCCGTGTGTGCAACAAGTCTTTTTTGTCCAGCTTCCCGATAAGCCTGTTTGCTGAGGAGTATCCATTTGACTGTCCCTTTTGCATTTCTTTTGACCAACCACGTTCCTGATTTATTTTTTGTACCTCCTGAGCTTCATTTCCGTAGCACCTGAACTCTGGATGCCAACACCTTTCTCCTGCTTTGTCCACCTGCCATTTTAGAATTTTACAAAACCTTTTGATGGCAATAGTTTTTATTGAACATGTTTTACTGTTATCAGAGTAATAAAACTTATACTCAACTATATAATTACAATTTTCAACTGCTAAAAGAATAGTTCTTACTTATTTTAAAGCCTTAGCAATTTCAACTACAATTTTTCACATGTTTAACATAATAAATGATAAACATAATAACAGGCTATTTATGAAATCTGACCTTTCCTGAAAGTGAGGGCTTTTAAATTTCTAATAAATAAGTAAATTAATTAATCTAATAAATCTAAAACATTAATGTTGAGACCTATTGGAGACAATTGCTGGTGGAAGGTATAAGAGGCTGAGAGCTATTGCACAAGGCATACAATCGTAGAACAATATATCTTTCGTTTCATTACTTTGTCAATAACTTTACTATAGAGACCAAGATAAAAGCAGAATCTATATAATCCCATCTGAAAAACACTAAATGCTGCCCCCCCGTGCATCTGTGCGACATACTTTAAAATGATTATTATCAAATAACCAAATATATCCACTAGTTTATATTTTTGAATAAACTGCAGTTTTCAAAAGTATGTGAGGCCCTAATGATTTTGTCATAAAATGACTTAAAATCCTGAAACTCTAAAGCGAAAGTAAGCATACCCCAATTCACCAGTGTCCGTATCTGGAGCAGGTCATTTGTCTGATTTCGTGTTTGTGTGATTTAAGTGAAGAAAGAGTTGAGATTCAGGTGGAATTTGGAAAGAAAATCGCTCATCCAATTAGAAAGCAGCAGCTCTGTCAGGCTTCCTTCTGGGGCGCACATGCTTTCCTTGGATATGTGAATATCTTAAATAAAGTCACTTTCAGATTTAACCTGAGAGGCATACGTCTCTGAAGCTCACATGTTAAATGGACTTGTTGCTTAGATAATGTAAACTTTGGAGGAGCCATCTTACTTCTCTAGGTCCAGCTTCATGGGGTAAGAGGAGGCGGGGAAAGAGAACAGCTTTCTCATTAGTCCCGTGTTCATCGCCTGCACCTCTGTACTGGATCTTCTCCCTTCAGCCCTGCGGGTCCACTCTCCATCGTTTTTCACTGGCTGTGGTACCCACACTCTCTGGCTTCCAGCTGGGTCTGGCCCGTGGGAAGCAAGCTAGGGAGATCAGAGGAGGAGAGTGGAGTTCCTGCTGGTCCCCAGCTCCCTCCCTGCAGGGTCACCAAGGGTCTGCTGCCTTCTCCAGTCCTACAGGACGGCCCCCGCTTAGACCCTCTGGGTCTCCAGGGTCTGTAACGGCTCCCTCCGCGCGCCCCCTTCAGGCCCCGGGGGTAAAAGCTCGGGAAGTTGCTAACCGGGCGGGGTCCCCTTGGTTAACTCTACTCCTTGAAAACATCTTCGTATACAGTGCTTCAGATTGCCCCACCGGAGGGTCTCATCCATTTCTTCTTGGAACCCTGACTGATGAAAATTTTATCTACATTGGGTCACACAAATTATCTTCATGGGGTCTCTTCTAAATTAATGAAACTAGGATTGCATTATTAGACTAGACTGAAACTGCAGATGCTACCATCAAGAGTTAACAGCCCTTTTTTTTATAGTGCAGGCATTTAGAGAGAAATGCCAATTGCCTAAAGACATCAATTCTTCTTCATCCAAACCGTAATTAGACTTTGAATAATAGTCTTCTTTGACATATAAAATCATGTCTTTGTAACAGAAGTCTTCGATTGAGTGCTTTAGACTTCAGTAGAAGGAAAGAAGGGTTCTAAATTAAGACTTGAAATCTTTAAAATAGACGGGGGGAAGAGCCCAAATTGTATTTGTTATCAGTTTTTTGCATTACTACTCCTAATAATGTTATTATTAATAATAATAATAGATAACAATGACTGAATGCTTAGTTTATATCAGTGACTGTTTCGGGTGCTTAACATATATCAGCTCATTAAACACCCTCAACAATCTGTGCGGTAAGAATTGCTATTATTATCCTCATTTTACAAAAAAGGAAATAAAATACGGAGAATTAAATAACTTGCCCAACGTAGTGCTATGTGTTGCTGCCTTCATTGGGTTTTAGACCATGCTAAACAATGATTCTCGCCCAGAAGAAGCACATGTACTAATATTTTTAAAAATTGAAAACCATTTTTATTACCACTTTCATATTGCTGACTTCCAAATGTCCATAGACCTGGGTGAAATAATCATTGAGTTTTGCAATTTTTTTTTAACATGGAAGTTTGTTGCAAATCATAAATTTGTTACACTGAGAACTTCAGCGCAAGATGTTTACATTTCTGAACATTTCTTTCAAGAAATGTGTCCACATGTATTTGTGTGTTGGAGCTGTCGCTGGCACCATGGGAAAAAACAGACAAACATCATTTCAAAGTTAAACTAATGGAAATAACTTAATTGATGTGAAAATAGCATCTTGCTTAAAACTAATTTGGTCAATAAATGTACAAATTTGCTTAACAGCGGCAGTTTGTAAACCTTTTCATCATGTAGTGTTTTATATTATAAAAGTACCAAAAAAGAATATATTGAGGGTATAGAAAAGCTGAACTGTGAATACATGTCTTTTTAATATGTTTCTATGTTTTAACCTAGTTATTCAAGTTACAGTCTGTGGTCCAAGGAGCATTGATACTGAGGGGCTTAACTGTACATGAAAAATATCTTATTCCTTCAAAAAAAATTGGAGCTCAGAAACAATACAGCAAATCTACTCAATTTGATTGATGGGTTCTCTTGGTGTTTGTTGTATTATTTTCTGAGATTTGAAATATTTCATGTTTTAAAATTCTAAAACAAAGTTCCTAAATTTGAGTAATGGAAAGATCACTTCAAAAGGACAAAAATTCACAAAGCTGCAAAATATGTCTGCAGACCTGGTTAGAGAAAAAAATGAAATAGAGTGCTTTCTGAAAGAAGAAAACTAAAAGCACAATTTTTTTTCCCTCTTTGTGTTTCAATGATTTATCCCTGTGTTTGGAGTTCAGGATACCAGAAATGTGTCTACACCCAATATCTGTACTTTGGGAGCTTGACTGCTACCTTATTTTTACTTACTCTGTTCTTGGGTAATTCTTAGGCCTTCAGGTCCTTTTATGGGCTCACAATTAATTGAGTTTGTTCAATATCCCTAAAAAAATTAAGTAAATAAGAAAGGGATATTTAGGAACAATGAGCCTAACTTTTTGCTGTTGTCAACATTTTGGTTGTGATATTTTGGAATTTTTAATATGCAGCTTAAAAGGAGAAGGAAGAGAAAAAGATACGAAAAAGGAGATGCAGGAAGGACAGCAGGGTCAGGAGGTAGAGAAGAAGAAAGAAAAGAATGAAAAAGAAAATTAAAGAAGCAGATGGAAAAGGAGAAGGAAGGAGAAAGAAAGGAAGAGGAGAGGAGAGGAGAGAAGGTCAGGGGGTGGAAAGGGGAAAAGAATAAAAAATTTTAGTTATTTTTGGAGGCCAGATTATTTTACCACAGAAAAGAGTGAGAAAAACACCCCAACTTCTTTGTATGTGTGCCAGCGTATAAACGGCTATTCTATACATAATTGCCTATAGTCTCAGAAACAATTTTTTAAAATGTACTCACTCCCACATTTTCACTTCTTGGACCCTGCTTCCTAGAAGAATGTGATACATGAAATCAGAATCCATTACATACTTTCTTACCTTAGATAAGTGTGTAAGGAGCTATTTCCTCAATTCCTGCAGGATTAGGAAATTAGCCAAAATTACTGACTGCTAAGAATACCAAGCTGATAAAGTTAACATTTCAGAGCTGATAAAGTTAAGGCTACGAGCCCCTTCCAAAACCCTGGCAGAGGTCTTGGTAATGTGTTTACATGTCTCATGTTTATGTAAAATTTGTAAAAGAGATTCTTGTTTCCCTTTTCTCTACAAGGAACCCCGAAATTTGTCTGAGCTCCAGGTCCCACAAAACTTGGATCCGTCATGCAATAAGAGATTCAAGGAGACTGTCAAATCTGCTTTAGGAACTCGAAAGAAGAAAATTGTGCAAAATAGTTCTGGAAGCTCTTTACATGAAGTCCTGCCTGAATATAAGGGGTGGTTAGAAAGTTAGGGGGATTCTCAAAGTCTCTTCCAGACCCTTGAGACTAGGACTATTTTTTGAAGGTCTTGCAATCCAAAAGCTTATTTGTTATAAAGCAGTTGTTTAAAATCTAGGCTTATATTATTATTTACCTCTAATACTCTTATTTCCCACATTTTGAAGATGGATAGATAGAGATGGACAGACAGACATAGATCTCCAAGACAGTTTCAAGTGCGCCCTCCCTTTCTATAATAAATTGTGCAGTGTTTCAGTCTTTAACATTTCACTATAAAACACCAACCAACACCAAGCCTGTAATCCGTAAGGCTATATCAGGTACCACTGCATTATGTAAATGATAACATAATACCAGGACTACTATAATCCCAGATACCAATGCACAATGAGTGGATTATGAGGAATAATGTAAAAGGTTAAATACTTTCATTTACTTGAATGCTAAACATGGTGTTATAAGCAAGTGAACTTAATATAACCACAATAACCCTCAAACAGTACTCTCATTAAATATACCTTAGGCTTAAAATAATTCACACAGCTCTGGTTGGCCTGGTTTTCAAGATGAGAAAAGTAAAGCCTAAAGCAAGCTGAGTTCTAGACCAGGGATGACCAGTAAATGGCATTAATCCAACTATTCCTCTTTCCTGTCCTGGGGCAGACATCAGTAATCAATCATCAGATCTTTCCCTACATTCCAGGTAACCATTACCAATTGATCCGTGTGGACACATGAACTAAAACCTAGTGAATAAACCAGGTCTAGACTAAGGATACATAGTGGTCAGGAGATAACGAGGAAGTAGGATTACCATCCCCTCACCACTCCCACCCACCCAAGTCTGTCACTAGTGCTTCTTATGTTGATACCCCTTTTCATATGACTTCATTCTCATAAATACTCGTCTGCAAGAAAAATAAGCCATTTATCCAATTTATGACTAAAACCCCTCTCTTTCCTGGTGACACTTTGTGGGTGATGATGACTGAAAATCCTGTCTTCATGCTTGGCTCTCCCCATGACCTCACATGGTCGGTGCAAACGTCTCCACTCGCTCCCCTGGGGCCCGTGCTCCAGGTGTGGACTCCTGCTTTCTCTGGCTCAACACACGGCTGGACAGCATCTGTCTAAACACAGAATCCCTCAACCCACATCCCTGCATTGCTCCTGTTCTGCCTCTTCTACCGTCTGCGGCTTGGGGTTTGGCAAACACCAGGGAAACTGCTCTGGGCCCTACCTGTGTTCTGAAGAGTATTAAACCATGGAAAAGGCAATGTTTCATAACAAGTGGACCTTTCATCTTCTGGGAGGAGTCTTGCCTTTCATCACTTTCTGCTCCTGGAGCAACAGGCAAAGACACAGAGAAAGAGATAGATGATTTTGAAGGGGGAACTAATGAAATAGTAGCGATGGATGTGTAAGTCTGTCTTTTAGCTTAGAAAGTGCTTATGGAAAGTACTTGGCACTAAAAAACGGTGGGCGGGGAGTGGAGTTCCATCTTTCTCTAGTCCCCTCAAAGCATGCCCCAGCACAGGGCCAAGGGGTCACCACCGGTGGGCTATCTGGGGACACACTTTATAACACTGTAAGCTTTTCTTCACACCTGGCAGCAAGAATTTTGAGAAATACCTCCTCATTCCCATTTTAGTGGATTTAGGCTTACAAACAGAACAGTGGTCTCTAACCAACTCAACTGACTAACTAACTCACTCAAAGGTAGGCAGTGGAAGTCCAGAGCCCCTGCCCTTCCCTTCCACCCCACCTCCATGCCAAGAGTAAACAAACCCTGGACGTGTGTATGAAGCGTTAGGAATTTGGGTGAGGGATACTGACTGGGGGAAAAAGAATGGAGTGTCTTCCAGACAAACTCCCTTCTCAAAGATCTTGCTGACTCCCTCCGCATTTTTTCATCAATTTATTTATTTAACGTACATTTATTGCATCCTCTACTAAGGGCAGGTACAGGGCTAAGCGCCAATTATTGCAAGATAAATTACAGCCTGAAAATTAGATGTAGACATTCTTATTTCTTAGGCACCTAGTATGTATAGCAGGTCAGTACATATGTATCCCTTATTCAACCCTGTGATGTGGGTATTACTATTCTCATCTTTTTACCAAATGATAAAACAGAGACTCAGGGAGATTACACAGTTCGACCTGTGTCTCAAGATTAAAATGTGGCCCAAACGGATTTGAACCCAACCCTGTCCTTCTACCATACTGCCTCAACCTTCATAACTAAGTGAAAGAGACAAACAAATATGCACAATTACCTTCAAAGGGATTAATGCTATCATGCAGGTGTGTACATTGAAGCTATAAGAGAGCATGGTGGAGAGTAACATTCTCTTAGGGGACTTCTGACCCTCACCTGGTCCTTATGAGGAGTGAAATGTGGGTGACCCCCAACATAGGAATCAGAAGCACTGTTTTCTTATTTTATAACAGCATACAGTTCTCAAAGCAGCCACACCTGACCAGGTGAATGATCTGTGATACGGTTTCAGTCTTAGACAACTTCAACCCAAATATCACCTTGATGAGATGGCTCCTGTAAGAAACTTAAAAGGAAAGCCAACTCAGGAAACTCATCTGCACAGAAAAGCAACAGGCACTCAAACAGAAATCCAGTCTGAGTAAGCATCACGGTATCACTTTTACAAAGGCCATGGGAGAAGCCAAAGTATCTCCTTTTGAAACTTAAAGAATATAGGTGATCAACATTTGATTAGTTTGCCAGGACAAACATATAAATAATATTTTAGAGTAAAGAACTGAATTATAGGGCTTCCCTGGTGGCGCAGTGGTTGAGAGTCCGCCTGCCGATGCAGGGGACGCGGGTTC
>NC_041226.1:15414651-15439708 GCF_002837175.3 Physeter macrocephalus | reverse complement strand
GGAGCGGCTGGGCCCGTGAGCCATGGCCGCTGAGTCTGCGCGTCCAGAGCCTGTGCTCCGCAAAGAGAGAGGCCACAGCAGAGAGAGGCCCGCGTACCGCAAAAAACAAAACAAAACAAAAAGAACTGAATTATAGTATTGAATTTGGCAGTCTTCATTTTTGAAAATGCATCAACATAGTAAGAAAAGGGACTCATACAAATAAATGGGTAAAAAAAATCATTTTACTATTGTAACTGGTATCATTATAAAACTCTTAACTCAGGAAGGTCTCCTGATCACTTTGTTTTCTTTCCAGTATGTGGAGGAAAATGATAGCCAAGTCCGTGTATCTCTGGGGACTAAGGTGGGACCTGCAGGCTGAGCACAGAACTGAAAATCAAGCAGTGTATTTCCGTGAAAGGACAGGCACAATAAACCCATACCATTGCAAAATGCAAGTACCTGATTCCGAAAGCTTTGCTTTTCCACGCTATCATCACGAGGCAACAATTCCTTGCTCATTCTTCATTCCACGTTCTCAGCGGGTACTTTTTGACTGGCAGTATTTATTTTCATTTTAGTACTTGAAAAAATAAAGGAGCATATGTCTGTCCTGTGGGCGAACCGAATAGGGCATCGAAATGCGGTAGCTATAATTGGTTAGGCATTTGCCAGCGCTAGACAAGGGCGGAGACTGAGCTGATGTCCCAGCCTGTGGTTCACTCGCCCGGCCGAGCCTCAGCTAATTGGCTTCACCCACATTCTCAGTCCATTGATTCAGCTGCAGCTGTTTAGACACAGTTTTTCCCCACAGCAGGCACCAGCCTGGGGCTCTTTCTAAATGGCTGGAGTGGCCAGCAGCAAAGCCACTGTCAGACCCCTCCTCTACTATGGAAAGAGCTCATGGTCACAGGCTGAAACTGGGGGTTGAACTGAGGCAGTGTTTCTTTTTCCCAAGTGGAAAAACTGAATAACCTGTGTTTGTTGTTTGGCTATTTTAGGTACAGCAGAATGCTTACTACTAAGTTGATTTCACAACGTTCTGGACATGTTTACACAATAGAAGCATTTACATGAAGACTGTCTTTTTTCTTAACAAAAGATTTTCCCCCTCCCTCTAAATATTGATGTCTGACGGCTGGGGCTTTCTCATATTTCCTCAGCTGAGTGTCTCATACCTACCCCGCCAGAGGGTTACACATGGGTCTTCCAAACCTTCCTGCTCAAAAATTTCCAGGCTCAAGACTCGTCTTTGAGGGACCTCACTCAGAACATTCTCTAGCTAAGCCAGCCACAAGTCCACCTGATATTCTTTGGCTCTCAGACCACCACTGGAAACCACAGCAAAGCACACTGACCCACAGGTGATGGGGACCCATCTGTACTCAGCTTCCTTTAGCAGCATGTCTCTCTTTCCCCCCATCCCCAATCTCCAACAGGCAAGCACAGACTCCTCTGCTTCTACTGTGCAAAGGAGCCCGACGTGACAATATTTGATTGACCCCTTGCAAAGTGGCCATCCGTTGTAGACACAGCTTGACCTCAGGATTCGCCACCAGTGCAATTCTGCCATTTACTTCCTGGTCTACAATCGTGAATAAGGGTCATGCCTGAAATATGCCTCGGACCTCTGCAAAAGAACCCGAAATTCACATTACCCTGGAACCTAAGGACATAATTAATCAAGAATTGAATATCAGATAAAATTAAAACTGTAGAGAGACGTTATCATTGATGGTTTTTTTTGTAATCATGGCCTTGCTATCACAGAAGGAGATTATTTTGTCAAAGAGCTAAGTGAGTTGTGTCCTAGGATGGTAAATTGTACACTTTTTAGTGTTTATCTGATGGTATGTTCTAGTATCTTTGATTAAAAAACAGTGGAAGAGATGTCGCAGGATGTTACCTGCGTTACTGCCAAACAAGGCATGTATGGAATTGCTAAGTCTTCAAAGAAAGGAGGAAAGGAAGATGTTTTGATCTTTACTGGGTGCCTGGCACTAGTCTGCAAGAGTGAGTAGGGGCTTAAATTAGTTGGAAATGATCCATTCCTGGCTCCTCTCCATCCGTCTCACCCTATATCCAATCCCGTGTGGTCTCTTCCCTGCATTTTCACTGCCGCCATCTCATCCATCATTTTTCCTCTGGACTACTTCTACAGCCACCTACTGGTCTCCCGGCTTTAACTCCTGTCCCCCTCCCATCTGTTGTCCATGTGCAGCTTCTTTTTTTTTTTTTTTTTTTTTTTTTGCGGTACGCGGGCCTCTCACTGCTGTGGCCTCTCCCGTTGCGGAGCACAGGCTCCGGACGCGCAGGCTCAGCGGCCATGGCTCTTTTTTTGCAGTACGCGGGCCTCTCACTGCTGTGGCCTCTCCCGTTGCGGAGCGCAGGCTCCGGACGCGCAGGCTCAGCGGCCACGGCTCACGGGCCCAGCCGCTCCGCGGCACGTGGGATCCTCCCGGACCGGGGCACGAGCCCTTGTCCCCTGCATCGGCAGGCGGACTCTCAACCACTGCGCCACAAGGGAAGCCCCATGTGCAGCTTTTTAAAGCAGGCATCCGATCACACCACTTGCTCTGCCAGGTGCCCTCCACTCTCACTCTCAAAGGACACCTGACTTCTCCTGATTTTTCAGGTCTTAGCTTAGAGGTCACCACCTTCTCTAAGTGCGTGCTCCCTGTTATTCTATCTCATTGCTCACTTTTTATTGCTTATTTGTTGGCTTTCCAGTTACTTGTCTGCCTCCCTTTATACGCTGTGACCCGGGCAGAGAGCAGGCTTGTTTGTTCACCAGTGGGTGCCCCAAACCTAGCATGTTGATTGGTATGGACTAGGTACCCAAGAAATGTGTGTTGGATGAATGACAAAGAGGAACTTGAATTGGGTGTTGATGGTACAAAGGCTCTGGCATTCAGAGGTTAAGATGTTGAAATTCATGTTGGTAAAAGGGCAAAGGTGAAGATGAAATAATAAAAGAGAAAAAGAGAAGCTGGAATGTGGCACGTGTGTGAGGGCGCTGGGGGCACCCCAATACCCAGAAGATCTGGGCAAGGAGCAGCGGTCGGCAGTCTGAGGAAAGTAGGCCAGGTGGGTTGGGCCTTGTTGTCGCCTGGGGTCCACCCTCTGGCCTGGTACTGTATATCTTACATGGGTGCCATCAACTTGGACCTCAGATAAGAAGCCAGAGTGACAAATCCCAGAGAGAATGCCATGATCAATTTTCAAAAGCACATATCCCCAAGCGCGTACTATTATACATTTCGAGACATTTCACATCCAAAAGATGATATTCTATACATTCAAAAGAAATGTGGGGGCTTCCCTGGTGGCGCAGTGGTTGGGAGTCCGCCTGCCGATGCAGGGGACGCGGGTTCGAGCCCTGGTCCGGGAGGATCCCATATGCCGCGGAGCAGCTAGGCCCGTGCGTCACAACTACTGAAGCCTGCGTGCCTGGAGCCCGTGCTCCGCAAGAAGAGAGACCACTGCAATGGGAGGCCCGCGCACGGCAGCGAAGAGTGGCCCCCGCTCGCTGCAGCTAGAGGGAGCCCGCGTGCAGCAACGGGGACCCAACGCAGCCAAAAATAAATAAATAAATAAAATGTTGAAAAAAAAAAAAAAAGAAAAAAGAAAATGTGCCTTACACGCCTCACAGGGCTGTTCCATAAGGGATTTACAAAGAAGATCTGAAAGAAATTTCAAAAGCCCTTCAGAATGCAAGTACCCCCACTCAGGAAATGACATGAAAAGAGTGGCTCCTGGCTATAGTGGTGATATATAACCCAGCCATTTACTAGAAGTACGGGGTTGGAGGTGAGAACTAGCTAGGGACTTGAGATGTCATTGAGAATCAATTTAATTCTCTCCCTCTGTTGCTGACATTACAGAATACCTGGTCTCTTAAAAGTCTCTGGGGAGGAATAAATTACCGTGTTTACAGTAAAGCTGATCTTCGTCACAGGATCTCCAGCCTTATTTCAACACAGTAAACCTATAGTAAAAAGGCCAGGGGGATGGGAGACAATCCTTGTATTCACAAGTGTTTCAGATCGCAGCCAAGTCTGTACTGATTTGATTAAAGTTATCTCACACCCAAGGGACTAGGTACAGATGTTGGTCAGCAAAGTGAGACTGGGGTGATGGTATTGGGTTTCTTAGGCCCAAGGAAAGTCCTTGACCCAGGAAAAGAAAAGCTAATGATAAAACCTTAGAGGAACAATCTCAGCCTTTATCCCTTTGATTTGAAAGGGCAGATGTGGGAGAGTAATGTTGGCTTCGTTCCCAAAATGTTTATTAAGCTCCAGAGGAGAATGGTATTGGAATTTTGAGTACCGTGTTGTATGAGTTGCTCACCTGTAGGAAATTGTAGACATATCCAACAATACCTAAATTATTTACTCCTTTCAGCTCGCTGACTAATGGGTCACCATTCCACTCTAGCATGTTCTGACATGCGTCTGCCAATGAACAGAGCACAATAGAGAACGCGCCCCAAAGATCAGGAGGGTCTGATCCAGAGAGTTATGTGAAAAAATGCTAAAAAACTAAAAGGCATCAAGGATTAGGCTTTAAGGTTCAAGATGTTGGATTCTTGCAGTGTTTCAGGGCCAGCCAAGTGATTTGATGTACATAATCATGTTAAGAATGTATAGGGAAGGCCTTGGAACAGCATGGGGCCGAAGGAGATGACCCTGGCCAAATAAGTCCTCTCTCTGTTCCTGAAGTTTGGATTCAGTATCAAGGACTAGAACCGGAGCATCATATTTGACCCCAGAGACAATCATTCTCAAAACTGTCCAGTTTCCAAGCCGAGCATCTACTGGGAGAATCCTGCTTCTTCCCCAACCTTTGAGGGCCAGGAAGCAGAATGGAGACACGGCCCCAGTTGTACATCAACTGTGAGAGGGTCTGCTCACGGGCTGCGGATTATCACCTCCATTCATGCATCTCCTGTTCCATTTGTGACGCACAATAGACTTAACTATCTTTCCAGAGGCATACACGTCCGCCGGCTCCCACCCAGACACCGTTGCACGTTTCCTCAAAAGCCCAGTAAACTAGCAACAGCTCCCTTCCCAAGAACTCTGGCTACAGCATATTAAATGAATATTTCATCACTAAAAAGAACACTAGAGACTTCCCTGGTGGTGCAGTGGTTAGGAATCTGTCTGCCAATGCAGGGGACACGGGTTCGAGCCCTGGTCCGGGAAGATCCCACATGCCGCGGAGCAACCAAGCCCGTGCGCCACAACTACCGAGCCCATACACTGCAACTACTGAAGCACGCACGCCTAGAGCCCATGCTCCGCAGCAAGAGAAGCCCCCGCTCGATGCAACTGGAGAAAACCCAACACAGCCAAAAATAAACAAATAAATTTTTAAAAAAGAACATTAACAAATATTACATACCCTGAGGCTGGCACATTACAGTAGATTAAGGTCCCAGAACCCATTAAGTCCCCGCAACAAGTATCATCTAATATCACTTAATCTCTCAGCAAATATCTATCTAAATATCTTAGATAGATATTTGCTATCTAAGAGATAGATTGCAAATATCTATCTCTTAGATATTTGCTAAATATCTCTTAGCAAATACTTGCTAAATATTTTAGCAAATGTGCCAAAACGAATACTGGCAGAAGTATTCGTTTCTCCCTGTATATGGCCAGTGATTATAGCTCTCCTTGCAGAGCTACAGCTCTAGGAATATGGTATCAAAGCAGGGAGTCCCTTCACTAAATGATGAGCATCTGATGGACAGAGGAGAGTATGTACAGTGGCTGCCTTTGCATATGGAGGGATTTGGGCAGGAACAGGGTCACTATCTTAAGACCTATTCCCTCCACCCTTGGAAACACGGGACAAATGCTGCCCAAGGTGGGTTACAAGGTAGGTAATCTCATCACACAGGCTTTTCTGATGAAGTTCCAAATATTGGCTGTCTTGATCTTGGATCTTAGACGTCTCCAGTGCTGAGAGGAATGGGGAACTGAGCAGTAACCAAGAAAGTAACAGTTGGCTTAGGGCTGCTTATCAGTCAATACCCAAGCTTGCTGTGTAGGAACCAGGTATACTGTTTCCTTCCATGACATCTAATTTTAATTGCCTGCATGTCTTAATTTACCCCCATCAGGTCTTTTATTAACTTTGTGGATGGGACACAGGCCCTGGTTTTTAGGGAAAGCTTCCAAATTAACAATTTCTCAATTAATTGAATTGGGCTAGTGTCAACTCATACTGTAGGGTTCTCACCTTTATTCGTACAACACCTATTTATGTCAAACAAGCACAACAGACACACATTATCTTTTAAGAGACATTTCTATTGGCTCCCACCCAAGTGCACTCAAAAATTTTTTTTCCACTCACAAACCTTTAAGTTACCTTTGCCCTTTGAATGACCATTTAATCTATTCTCTTCTCCAGTCTCTGTATCTGACCATTTTGGTTTTCCCACCAATTTGGAAACTTAAAATGAAGGCTCTCTTCATATCCTGACTCCCAAAGCCACAATTAGGACCTTCAAACAATCATGCACAGTAACACAAAATAAAATTTTAAAATAAATTTCACATCCAAAGCAGCACCCAGAGTATCTCCAATCAATGGGTCTCCTTTTTATGTCACACCTGTCACCTCTCTCTTGCTAGGGGTCTCCTCCAAACAATAGCCTCCTCCTCTGTTGGGGAGAACCTCAAAACTACTATCTTTCTAGTAGGTTAATTCTGATGTGAATCATCTACCTGATTACCGTTAAACTCAATATCCCAAGTTTCTCCCATTCTTACTCAATTTTTCCCTAATCTTACTCAAAACTCCACCTGAAGAGTATATGTGAAGGGACTACCTATTCCTCTACTCTCATCTTGGTAAGATGGACCTATGTGCTTCTTGAAATTTTATGTAAACAAAAAGTACTGCATGCAAAACCATTTGAAGAAAAGCAGTACATCATATGATACAGTGGTATCTTTTTTTTTTTTTTTAGACACAGGGGAAATGTTTATTACATAAAAGAGCAGAAAACAAAATGGTATGCATATATTAGCCAACTACATAAAAAACACATACATGGATTCAAGGGCTAATAAGTTATATGAAAAATGAGAATAAATTTTATGGTTATGAGATCATAGACATTTTCTTTTCAAAATATTTTTACAGTTGTACGTAATTTTTTTTCAATAATAAAAGTCATGTGAAAACCCAGAAAAAAAATCTAAAATCACTCTTAAAATATTCTTTTTTTTAAAATGAGGGATCTTTTTTTTTAACATCTTTATTGGAGTAAAATTGCTTTACAATGTTGTGTTAGTTTCTGCTTTATACCAAAGTGAATTAGCTATGTGCATACATATATCCCCATATCTCCTCCCTCTTGCGTCTTCCTCCCACCCTCCCTATCCCGCCCCTCCAGGTGGTCACAAAGCACTGAGCTGATCTCCCTGTGCTATGCGGCTGCTTCCCACTAGCTATCTATTTTACATTTGGTGGTGTATAAATGTCAGTGCCACTCTCTCACTTTGTCCCAGCTTACTCTTCCCCCTCCCCATGTCCTCAAGTGCATTCTCTATATCTGTGTCTTTATTCCTGTCCTGCCCCTAGGTTCATCAGAACCATTTTTTTTTTTTTAGATTCCATATATATATGTTAGCATACGGCATTTGTTTTTCTCTTTCTGACTTACTTCACTCTGTATGACAGACTCTAGGTCCATCCACCTCACTACAAATAACTCAATTTTGTTTCCTTTTTATGGCTGAGTGATATTCCATTGTATATATGTGCCACATCTTCTTTATCCATTCATCTGTCTATGGACAGTTAGGTTGCTTCCATGTCCTGGCTATGATACAGTGGTTTCTAAACCTAGTTGATAATAAATCACTTGTGAAGTTTTTAAAACTGAAGGTTCTTGGCTTTTATCCCACAAAATTCTAATCAAGTAGGTCCAAGATGGGGTCACGGAATCTGTATTCTTACAACATCCCCCTGCCCGGCCTGCAAATAATTCTGACTACCAGCTGGGCTTGGGATCCAACCTAAGGTATTATTACCTTTCTAGAATAATCACTATGACTTTCTGGGGTTTGTTGTTTTGCTTTTTTAAACTTTCTATTTTGAGATAATCATAGATTGACTTGCAGTTGTAAGAAACACAAAGAGATTCCACATACCCTTTACCTAGTTTTCTAGTTTCCTTCAATAATAACCTAGTTTCCTTTACCTAGTTTCCTTCAATAATAACATCTTGCAAAACCATAGGACAATATCAGAAGCAGGATATTAGCTTTGATACAATCCACCTATCTTGTTCAAATTTGCCCAGTTTTATTTATACTCATTTGTGTTTGTGTGTGTGTATTTAGTTCCATGCAATTTTACCTGTGTAGATGGTGCCTGTACCACCACCGTCAAGGTACAAAGCAGTCAAGACACACCCCTTGTGTTGCCCTTTTAGAGCCACACCTACCCTCTCCCCCTCACCCTGGCAACCACTAATCTGTTCTTCAGTTCTATGATTTTTTTTTTCATTTAAATAATGTTATAGAAATCAAATCAAGCAGTATATGTAATAGGCTGAAAAATGGTCTCCCAAAGATGTTCACATCCTAATTCCTTGAACCTGTGAATACATTAGCCTACATAGTGAAAGATGCTTTGCAGATGTGATCATGTTAAGGATCTTCAGAGAGGGAGCCTTTCCTGGATTATCTGAATGAGTCCAAAAAGTTCTGATTAGAGGGAGGCAAGAGATCAGAGATATAGTAGTAGGAGATGTGATGGAGACAGAGGTTGGGGGGATACAAGGAAAGGGCCACAAGCCAAGGGATGTAGATATCCTCTAGAAGCTGAAAAAGTCAAGGAAATGGATTTTCCCTTAGAGTTTCCAGAAGGCACGAACCCTGTCAACACCTTGACTTTTGTTTTTTTGGCGGTACGCGGGCCTCTCACTGTTGTGGCCCCTCCCGTTGCGGAGCACAGGCTCCGGACGCGCAGGCTCAGCGGCCATGGCTCACGGGCCCAGCCGCTCCGCGGCATGTGGGATCCTCCCGGACCGGGGCACGAACCCGTGTCCCCTGCATCAGCAGGCGGATTCTCAACCACTGCGCCACCAGGGAAGCCCAACACCTTGACTTTTTAAAGCTTTAGAGATTGATTTTGGAGTCCTAACTTCCAGAGCTGTAAGATTAAAAATTGGTGTTTAAGCCACTAAGTTTGTGGTAATTTGTTGCAGGAGCAACATAAAAGTAATACAGTATGTAACCTTTTGGGATACTGGCTTTTTCTCCCTCAGTGTAATCCCACTGAGATTTATCCAAGTTGTTGTGTGAATCAATGTGGTCTGTTCCTTTTTATCGCTGAGTAGTGGTCCATGATATTGATGTACCATTTGTTTATCCATTCACCTACTGAAGAACACTTGGGTTGTTTCCACTTTGGGGCTATTACAAATAAAGCTGCTATAAACATGTATGGGTTTTAGTATGAAAATAAATTGCATTTCTCTGGGATAAATGACAAAGACTGAAATTGTGGGGTCAAATGGTAACTAAGTATTTCATTTTATAAGAAGCTGCCAAATTATTTTTCATTTTAAGTGGTACTATATGTTCCATTTTAAATTCCCATCAGTAATGTATAAATGATTCAGCTTCATCTCCATCATTTGGTGCTGTCATTGTTTTGTTTTTTTCTTAACTTCAGCCATTCTGATAGGTATGTAGTGATATCTCATTTAGGTCCTAATTTTCATTTCCCTAAGAGTGATTGATGATAAGCATCTTTACATACATGTACTTGCCTGTAAGTCTCCTCTGGTGAAGTGTCTGTTCTCGTCTTTTGAATATTTTCTAACTGAATTATTTGTTTTTTCACCACTGAGTTTTAAGAGTACTTTATATAGTTTAGATATTAGTCCTTTGTCAATATGTGGTTTGCAAATATTCTTTCTTAGTCTGTACCTTGTATTTTCATCTTAACAGGGTCTCTTGCAGAGTAAAACTTTTAAATTTTGATGAAGTCCATTTTATCAGTTTATCCTTTTGGCAACAAGTCTAAGAACTCTTTGCCTAGTTTTAGATTCTGAAGATTTTTCTCCTAAATTTTTTTCCAAAAGTTTTTAAATTTTACACTTTATTTTTCAGTTAGCGATCCATTTGGAATCAACTTTTGTATAATGTGTGAGGTTCAATTTTTTTAACCTCTAGATGTTCAATCATTCCAGCAACATTTGTTGATAAGGCTATCCTACATTGAACTGCTTTTCCACTTTCCTCAAAAAAATCAAAGGAGCACATCTGTGTGGGTCTATATCTGGTTCTCTACTCTGTTCCATGATGTACTGAACATATGTCTATCTGTCTGTTAATACCACATTGTCTTGATTCCTAGAGCTCCACAGTGAGCCTTAAGAGTAGGTAGAGTGATTCCTCTCTCTTCATCCTTCTTTGTCGAGATGATTTTAGCTATTCTAGGATTTGCACCATAAATTTAGAAAAAACGTTGTTTATGTCTACAAAAAACTTTGCTGGTATTTTGATAGGAATTACGTTAAACCTATAGATCGATTTAGGAAGAATTGATATCTTTACTATACTAAATTTTCCCATCGGTGAACACAGTATATCTTTCCATTTATTTAGGTGTTTTTTGATTTCTTTTATCAGCATTTTATAACTTTCAGTATACAGATCTTGTACATGTTTTGTTTAATTTATACATATTTTATTTTGGGGGGGATTTTCTACACAGACAATCATGTCATACGTAAGAAGGAACGTGCAATGATTTTTTGAGCCAATCAGAAAATCCTAAGAGAAAACATAAAGGATTCTGGACTAAAGAGTGCTGCCACATCATGGTTTTGAAAGACAAGTGATTGTTCTATGGAAGCAGAAGGGCAGGAGTTTTTTAAAAAAGAGCGCTTGTCTCTATTCAAATACACAGAAAAAAACTGTCAGTCCCACCATACCAGATTTCCTCCGTGTTGAGCTGGTAACTATGTCACAAGATAAAAAGTAGGTTGCCTTTGATTCCCGTAATTGAAACCGGCCCCATCAAGCATGACTTACGCTGTCCTCTGCTTTGTAGACGAGAAAGTATGGGCCAACTGTGAAACTGACCTTTCACTCTGCCTGGGCTTGTGACTTCTCCACTTTTAGAAGCATCTTCTTACCATCACAAGGGTCCCAGAGTATCAGAAGCTATGCTCATCTAAGTAGGATACAGACCTGGTCTCTTGGGCTCTGGGGGGTGACAGCAGAGAGCCTAAGACTGAGTGTGTCCCCAGAGTCATGTCAAAAACAGAAACAAAACGTCTGACATTTAGTTTGCCAGTCTAACCACCAGCCTGCGTTTCCTCCTTTTTATTTCCACTCTGTCCTTCACATAATTACAGCAATGCTTCACTGTGTTTATTATACATGGTGGGGATTAAAGAGCTGAAGGTAAATTGTTCTGCCTGGGAAGGCAATTACTTTGAACAACTGTTTCAGTGGGATTGAAAGGTGATCTTAAGCACATTAAATGCAGGTTCATATACTCATAAGGCTTCAGGGCTATCTCCCCAAACCCAAGGGCAGGGATGCCACAAGTCCCCAGGAAGGGAGTGGAACTAGGGTTTGGAAATCTGTCAGGACTCCCTCTGAATCTCATCTCTCCTCCCAAAGCCTTACTTTAGATCTCTCTCTCTCTCTCCCTCCACGCCCCGTCCCCTGTCCCAACCCCCCACCTCCCTCCCCCGTCTCTCTCTCTCTCTCAGTCTCTGTGTTCTTCTGCTCTGGAATCCATGTGAGGAGAGCCATGGTCCCAGAGATCTACCCATCACAGGCCTATCCACTGGAGAAGACTGCATCTCCCCCTGCTTGTGACTCCCAGGGAAAGGACTCTGATTGGTTGTTTGGTTGGGGGGGTGGGGTGGTCTACACTAAGACCAAAAGCTGAGGCCAGGAGAGTGGGAAATTATTGTATGAAAAGACTGAAGAATTATTAAAGGGAAAGTTGGGGAAAAAATTCAATAAGGTCTGCACAGAAAAAAAATTAGTTAGATACTAATACTTCTTTCCATCATAAACTTGGAAATAGAAATCCCCTAACTCTCTATCAAGTCAGTTTGTTTATGAGGCATCTAAGTTGAGTTTTACTATGCTGTCAAATCTTTCACAGCTAGACTCACAACCCAACAGACTGGTCACAGTTTTATTTCTACGTTAAAATTGCAATACTTGAAAAATAAGAATATTAAGATTTTAAGCAACTTGGCTCAGAAAGTAAAGACAGATTTAGTGATGTGATAAAACCCTGGCACCAAAGAGGAGTGAAAGACATTAAAAATTATCATAAACCAGGGCTTTTAAATCTTCTTTTCCAGACTGTGTGACCTAATATAAATCCTTTAGCCTTTCTGCTTATTTATTTCTTAATTTATGGAATAGAAAAAATAACAGCTCTCTGGTTTGTCTTCTAGTATTTTTTGTAACTATCAAATGAGTAAGCATATATTTAAAAATGCTTTATAAACCATAGAGCACGATAAAACCATGATACTGTAATCATGCTTGTCTTGGGATTCATGTTACTGAAAATAAAAATAGTAATCCTATAAAACATCTTGTCTTTATTTACTTTAACACAAGGAGAAGCAAATTATATAAATGTTCATACTTATTTTTATAAGACCCGTTTCAGGCTATTTGGGGCAGAAAATATTGTCATCACTTTGTTGGAGGCAAAAATGAAGACCAAATAAAATTACTTGTCAAATGTCACATAAATAGTCATGGGACAAGACCTTTTGGCTAGAATACGATATTTAAAAAAACAGCATCAAAACCTTGGTCCAGGTCATCATCCTGTTTACATTACAGGAGAAAGGTGTTCCTTTGTAACAAAAATTCCCAGGAAATGACCTCTGAGCCAATGCTTCTGGAAGATGGAAACACGGAGTTGAACAGTAGCTCCCTGAATTTCTAGCCGACCTTGCTCTGTTCTCTCCTAACAAATGGAAAGCACCACTATCCTTGGTAGTTTGCACCCTCCCTATGCTTATTCCAGGGTCCCTCCAGCTCTCCAGGCCTCTGGGAACTATGCAAAAGACTGCTCCTCCCAGGATGTAATTTCCTGCTCTGAAGTCAAAAATGCTCCCTTGGGTACATTCAAGTTTCTCCCAATTGGTGCAAAGATTCCCGAGATGCAAGAAACAACAAGGTACCTCCCTCAGGCCTATATTTTGGGCAGTGAGGTATTTGATTTCTGCAGGAAAATTACCCATTAGAAAAGAGAATGTTTTTGCCCATATTCTCTTTTAAAAGATGAGCAGAATCATATGACACTTTTATAAATACCCTTGCAGAGACCAAAAAAATCTGCTATTCTAACACACCTCAAATGTGAGTCTAGCTTCAACAAACTGCCTTGGATAATAATGGCTGAAACTGACAAAGGATTTTCCTTCCTGTGCACTGACTCCACCATGCTTGTCCTCAGTCATAATGAGTGGCCCTTGCTTGTTTTTCTTCTCTTTAATAACTGAAATAGCTCTGAGAAGGTCTGAAACTGGAAAAACCAAGAGCCATTTCATGGCAATGGTATCATTAAAAGCATCTGTTGTTCTTTATTAGGGTGCATCCTACAATGAAAATGCCCAAAGAATCAGCCTGTGTTCATCTATTGTCAACACAGGTATCCCAGATTTATTCTGCTGGGTCAGGTTAATTGGAACATTATTGAAAAATACAGGTTTCCAATGAGAAGGGATTGAAAGTCTAGATAAATCACTCCAAATAACATATGGCTTTTTCCTATGAAGACCATGAACAATTTGTGTGCCGTTTGATTTCCAAGGACAGAGGGTTTTCTGTATTAAACTGAAATCTAAAGTAAGGTACATTGATTTACAGGAAATTGTTCCTTTATACACAAATTCATCATTTACAAACACTATTTCAGGGGCCAGATTGAAGGCAGGCCTACGTTTTTCAAGCCAACTGTGTCATCAACTGTGTCCGTGTCTGTTTATAAACAGTTCTTCCCAATTCGAGGATCCAAGCGTCACAAAAATATTTGTTTTAAATCATTTCAAATAAGCAGCATAAATTTGAGTCTCAGGGCTCACTTCCAGTGAAAGCTGTATTCACATGTATTTCATAGAAAAAGAGAAGGGTGGATGGGGGTGGTTAGGGCATAAAAGGAGGAGCCAGTTAGGAGGTTAGTGCCATTTTCCCGGGAAATGGTGTTGGCTCAAACTAAAAACGAATGATGTGTGTCCCCATCTCCTTTGATGTGAGAACTTTGAAAATCCCCCAGAATTTTCCATTTGCCACTCTGAGCTCACAGACAGACCTTTTATTGCCTAGTATATTTATTTGCAGATCTTAAAATGTCCATATGTCACGGAAGACATGAGTCCTTGATGACAGGTACTAAGACGTGTCCAAAACCTACTTTTCCAGGGCCCAGTGCCTGCGGTCTTGATTTAAGAGAAATAAACAGTGAGCACAGCCAGTGGCTTGGACAGGGCTCCCTCCTTTCAGTTTCATCTGAGATAAGATTGCAATCGAGTCAGGACATTCTCCATTTCTAATTCTCCTAATCCAAAGCCTTTCTTCTTTTGGTTAGGAAATTTTTCTTCTTTTTGGAAAAGCGCTGGAAGAAGGAAATTGTGTTGAGAACACCAAGAGGTGGGAGGATTTGCCCATCTTCCCGGGATGTGTCCACCTGCTGTGCCTATGGAGGAAGGTGGTATTATCAGTGTAGAGAAGACACAGTGGCGGGAAGTGGTGGGCGGGGAACCTATTTTACGTCTGCTGTGTCTTTCCTCTTGAGTTTCAAAGAAAAATATTCAATATCCAAAGCATGTGTAGTTCTGACAAGGCTGATGACTTCCTGGAAGCCACAAATTATTCAAGTATGATGGAGAAACACCACAGTTTTCAAATTCCATGGAAGACGGCTGTAGCAGGGAAGCCGTTTCCTGATACTTGACCAGGACACTGGTGACTTAGATTTCATTTGCCTTTGCCTTGGCTAGCTAATCATATGCTGAAATGAAAAGAAAGAGGCCGTCAATCATCAGCCTTGATTCTGAAAGCTTATTTTTCATTCATATTGCCTTGAAAATAAGGTTTGATCTGGGTTGGTTTCCAAAGCAATACTTTATTATGCTTTGCTCCCCTGTGGCCGATCTCAGCATTTTGGAATTCAGGTTTATCGTAGGCAGAGGGAGGCAGCACTGGTCCCTTTGCTTTGTTTAGAATACAAAGAACCCTCCCTCTAACCCCATTCCCCATAGTCCACAGGTGACTCTACCAGAGAGAAGGAAAGAACAAGGGAGGCCTGTGCCCCTCACCCATCCTGCCCACTCTCCCCAAATACAACCAACCAGCCTCGATGCCAAGGGCTTCAGCAGCAGAGAGGAAACATCTGCTTTGTTCTGCTTTCTCTTGCAGACGAATTGGATGGTTCTGATTCATGACTCTGTGTTCTACTTGGTCCTCCCCAGAATCTGATCCTATGTATTCTAGGACCAAGTGTAAAGCTGCTCATTAAGATTGCGTTTGCAAGAAGCAACCAGATAACCATTTTGGCTTAACTGCCTGTGTAATTCCCACGATCCATTTGGTTGTGGAGAGGAGAGAGGAGGCTTTTTTTGTTTGTTTTAGTTCAGTTTTTGTTTTTTTACTCTACATTAACTAGGGTTTTTTTGTTTTTTGTTTTGGTGCAGGGGAGGGTGTGGGGGTTTTTTAACTGATTTTTTAAAATTGTATTTCATATATTCCACTCCCTTTACCCTTTTTTGCTTCTCTCCCTTCTTTCTGATTCTGTCATGTTTTTTCTATTTATAGACCAATGTTAATTTCTCTTTTGCATCTCTTCAATTTCCACTGCCACCCACAGTCATAGATGTGTCCTGATCTTATAAATGTTGCAGTTTATAAACCTGCTGCCCTCTCTGGAGGTTCTCAGTGCACACTTGACACTGATCACATTGATGTATCACACCCCTGAGGGACATCATGCCCCGTGGGCTTTTCTTTCACAGTTTTCCATTTTCTTTCTTATGTATTTTTTTTCATTCTTTCTTTTGGGGGGGACACTATAGGTTTGGGTCTTGCATTCTTTCATTTCAAGCCTCATGTACTTTAATTCCAGCTAACTGATGTTAACTGTGGCCCAGAATGTCCTCAGATTGTTCCATTTGTCCCTTGCAAACCTTCTGTATACATTACGCTATGAAGACACCCTAGGAGGTAAATCCGTTTCTATTTCCTTCATTTCACGCATGGGGAGCCTGAAAGCAGAGAGAGATTGAGTCTAGAGCACCAAACTAGAGGTAAGCAGTGATTCAAACTCCCAGCCCTTGCTTCTGGCTGCTCTCACCCAAGGGAGTCTGCTGTCTTCGTCCAAGTTCTCCAACGAGTTCGAGTGACCAGCCTTCCCTTTGTAGACCAGATTCTCCCACCTTTCACATCAGAAGATGCTTTATTCCAAAGCCCTGGGCACCCGTACCTCTCCTTCAATGTACACTGTCATGCTGGGACCACATTTGGGTCCAGATAAAATTATTCTTTAACTGGTCTTGGGTGGTTACTGTTTCATGATCCCCGACCTCCTTCCTCCCACCCCAGATACCCAAGAGCCAAGAAAGAACATGATCACTTCTGCCCGCTATTTCTTTATTTAACCTTCCTGCCAATCAAACGCTTACCATCCGTTTCAGGTCATGACAGAAAATCTTAACTGTGGCGATTAGCCACAGCTCATCAACAGCTACAAGAACCCGCTGGAATTTTTCTCAGAAATCAGTGCACTCATCTGTGATGTGCTGATTGAGATAATGAGCTGCAAGATGAAAATTAAGGAATAATAGAATGGATATCTTTTTTTTCCCCTCCCACTAAGTAGCCAAAGGAGAGCGAAAGGAAAAGGAGACAGGGGAGGAAGTTAGGAACTAAAGTTTATTTTCTAACACATTCCTCATTTATTTTTTCCCACCTGAATCTGGTTAAGTCCACCTCTGTCCGAGGCTTTTGCAAATTTCTACCAGTTGTGGCTTTCAGGCTGAAGAAGACTATCTTTGGAAGAACGTAACTTGAATTCGTCTTTGGCTGCTTGAGTCTTAAAAGCTACGGTGCCAACAGCTTTTCTCCAAATCCTTCTCCTTTCACTCCTCCTTTTCCAAAGGATCAACTTCAATATTGGCTTTTGTTTGGTTCCAGTACCTTGTATTAGATGTCTGAGCTTTAGTCATCGGCACACAGACACAACCCACAGTGCCCATTTGCCATTGTCCCCCTGGAATCCCAGAGCCATCTGAGCCCTGTCCCCCCAGGGCTCTCCACCAGGGGACCCAGTGTATTGAAGCAAATTCCCACATTGCCACATCCCGGCCCAGCCCCCATCCTCCACTCCCAAAGCAGGATGGAGTGAGGGTGAGAGACAAAGCCTGTCCTGGAGATTTTGGTCTCTGAAGGAAGAGCCCATCTCTTAGGGAGAGCAACAGAAGTGGAAATCTTCCTCTTTTCTGCTTTTTCAGTCACACGATGAGGCTCAGTTACGAGACCGTAAGGTTGCAACGGAGGCTTCGGGAGACGGCGTGCGGGCATATTGTGGGCAAGCGTGTGTGCATGCGTGTGTGTGGGTAAGGTGGATGCTAGTGAAGAAGAAAGAATTTCTGGTAAATATCTCCAAAAAAGTTCTTTTTCAATTTCAGATTGCTCGCATTCAAGACACTTTAAATGCAGAGATGACAACACTTTCCCTAATCTTCACTGACCCTGTGGCTTATCTACTGAATTGTCTTTCATCTTAATGGGCAACTTTATGTAGAGTCTACATCAAACTTTTATGGTGCTTATTGCACAAATAATTACACCACTCACCCCCCCAAATATAAAATACATATGCATATACATACGTACATCAACAGCTTGACATGCTATACATATGTATATATATGTAACCATCGACAGCTTGAAATAATTAGAAGTGAGGCATAAATTGGTTAAATTTCACATCAAAAATATTGCTTCCCAAATTCATTTTAAAAATATGTATACATAGTAAAATACATATATATGTATGTGTGTGTGTATGAAGAGAGAGACAGAGAACACATTAATATTTGCATGCGTGTTTCTCCTTTTCTCGTCTAGTTTTCTGTCATTTTCTTCTTTCTTTGCCACTGACCTTCTCTGACCCAGGGAAAGGCTCCACTGAAGAGACAAGGCAGTTGAGCTATGAGGAGAAAGCACCAGCTCAGTCGCAGTGGCCGAGCCTACCACTCTACCCCCAGCAAAGCACATGACCCGAGCGCATCTCCTAAGGCCCCGTGCCCCACTTCTATTAACAAAAGAGCCTTATACAACTGGGTGGTGGGGAGATAATGGCAGATCACCCATGGCATTGCAAACCCTCTCTATTGAGATCCACAGTTTCATCATCCCTAAGGTCTTTAACATTTTAATGTCTCTGAATTTACAGTTCATTTTACAATGGATGATGCATCCTGTCGAGCAGCATCTTTTCTTTCTTAATGTACATAAAACAGTAGTGTTTCTTACAATGGAGGATGGCTAAATTTAATAAAATACAGTTTGGGTTAAAAGCATTTTGCAGGTTTATGCTATTATCCAAAATTCACGTGTTTTCTTGTAAACACAAGATGAACCGTGGAATTAATCTCCCTGGCCCATTCTGAACAAGTAAAAGCATTCCCTGAGTGACAAAGTACCCAGCTGAACTAGAGAGAGGGACTAGATAAGTAGAAGGAAAAGTGTCTCTCAAACAATGTCATGCTTCGAAGAGGCCCTCACTTGGTTTCATGGTCTGCTGTCACTGTCCTGAAATTCTTAATGTTTTGAATAAGAGGCCCTGCGTGTTCATTTGACACTGGCCTAGAAAAATTATGTAGCCTGTCCTGATGGGAAATGTATTTGGTTAAAAAAATTAAAACCTCTTCCATTCTTCTCACATTCGCCTTCTGGCTGCTGGCATGAGAGACTTTCAATTTCTTAAAAAGAGTTCTGCACTTTGTAAGTACTTGAATCAGAGTATCTTCAAGCACATGGGGTTCTGTTTTCAGTCTGTATCATCTCCAGCTCACTTGGAGAGCAGCGACATACTGACCTCAGGATTTTGAAGGTTAGAAAAGGAGAAAATACTTCAAATCAAAACCTTTATCTTTTAAAATAAAAATCCTGAGGACTTCCCTGGCGGTCCAGTGGTTAAAACTCTGCGCTTCCAATGCAGGGGGCGTGGGTTCGATCCCTGGTTGGGGAACTAAGATCCCACATGCCGCGGGGCACGGCCAAAAAATAAAAAAATAATAAAATAAAATAAGCAAATAAAAATCCTTAAGGAAAGCACTTAAATTGTTACAATTTGAGGGAGAAATCTCCCTTAAACTTCAGGATATCTTTTCATACACCCATGTTATACATGGTATCTCGTAAAGTTTCTTTTTAAAAAAGAACAGTCTTAGAAACAGAGGTAGTATAAGAATCTATTCTGGTTATTTTTTTATCTCCGGACAATATCTACACATTTTGTTTTATTGGGGACCAGTATGGTCCAAGCACAGGGACAAATTTCTCTGCTAAAACCAAAGTGCATAAGGGAATTAAAACTTTGAAATTTGTCATCTAGGGTCAAATTTGATCCAGCAGCAAGTTGTGAATATGGTTCTATAAAATACATGCCATAAATTCAGAATTTCTGGCTGATTTGAGTGAGAATGTTGATAAGATGAAATGAACAGACTCACTTAGAATAACATGTTGGGTCTATAAAACTGTCATAAGCCTATAGAGATTTTGCCCAAGTAGAAGACTAAGTCTTGTCACTTTTCAAGCATGTTTCAAAACCTAGTATTTCTAACGGCTTCACAGGGTGACTGGCCTGCCTAAAAGCTTTAGGAAGCAAGAAGACACACAAGGTCTCTGGTAAAATTCTCTGTTGCTATTTGAGCAACAAAAATTCAAACTAATGAACAAAACAAAGATAACAGTGTTAAAAATAAAAATAAAAGGCCAAATTTATAAAGATCATGCAAAGAACACCAAGAATATCCAAACCCAGACATTTCTTTTATTCATGGCCCAAGGGAAATACACGCACTGCGGACAAGAACCAAAGGACACCCTTTATTACGATTAACTCTGGGGCCCAAACCACAATGTAGAACTGAAATGAATTAGGCTGTATTTGGAAGATTTCCAAAACAGACTCAACGATGTCTACCTTTATCTCAACAATCTAGGCACCATCTGCATAACATTAAGAGCTTAAATTCAGTGTTTTCAATATATTATATAAACAACGCAAAAGGTAGAGGGCAAGGTGCGGGATAAAGAGGAATTTAAAATCAGGGTTCTTGGGTTCTGGTTCTTTAGGAATTTCACACTGGGTCTTTGGATGGTTCGTCTCTTATCCTCACTGGGAGTCATCTCGTGATACCTGAGACTCTTCCTTCCGCCAGAGCCATATTTCTTATGGGTGTTCCCTTTCTATAACGACATCAACCTCTAAGATTGTAGAGGTCTGCTGCAGGGGTCCAAAGGCTAGGGTACATATCTGAGTCCTTCAGTGTATTCTTCTCCAGGACAAATATAAAGAGGACATAGTCACCTTCTTCCAAAATGTCTAATATTATATATCACCAAGCTCCTTATTTTTCTGAGTTAGAATTTAATCTACCATCATCATTCCTCATCTTGCTTTCTCTGTTTTCCTCTTAGATCAGTAGTCTTAGATCAGCAGTAGTCTTAGATCAGCAGTCTTAGTAGTCTTAGATCAGCAGTCTCCCCAAAATGCATCATCGTATCTTGAACCTTACGGAGGGAACCGCCACCTCCATTCCTTTTACTTTCTATGAAGGTTCTGGAAGAATTGGGGTATGGAGAAGAAGGACAAGAGAAAAATAGAGGGAACGAGAGTCCTGCAAACAGGTCCTTAAAAAAAAAAAGAGTCGCCTTTATAAAGTGGTCACTACTGTTATATAAAAAATTCATCATTAAAAAAAAGTGTAGGGGACTTCCCTGGTGGCACAGGGGTTAAGAATCCGCCTGCCAATGCAGGGGACACGGGTTCGAGCCCTGGTCCGGGAATATCCCACACGCCACAGAGCAACTGAGCCCGTGCACCACAACTACTGAGCCCGCGTGCCACAACTACTGAAGCCCGCGCGCCTAGAGCCTGTGCTCCGCAACAAGAGAAGCCACCGCAATGAGAAGCCCGCGCGCTGCAACGAAGAGTAGCCTCCGCTCGCCGCACCTAGAGAAGAGCCCGCACGCGGCAACAAAGACCCAACGCGGACGAAAATTAATTAATTAATTAATTAAAGTGTAATACATATTAAGGGCCATATAACCGTAAAACTTTAACACTTTCCTTTTTAAGGCAAGAGGAAAATAATGTTTGAGAGTCAATAATTTAGAAAAATTGGTCTTAATGAACAAGTGCCCCAAACAATATTGTATTTCAGCGGTTCTCTGCCAGGAGCGATACTGCTCTGCACCCTTACCCCAGTGGGCGTTCGGTAATGCCTGGAGACATTTTTGATTGTCACAGCTAAGGGGGCGCTACTGACACCTAGTGGGTGCTAGCCGGGGACGCTGCTAAATTTTGTTTAATGCACAGGGCAGCCCCCATGACTAAGAATGATGTGGCCCCAAATGTCAGTACTGCCAATGTTGAGAAACCCTGCTCTATGTTCCTGACAGACGAACAACAAAAAGAGGAGGAGCTGACTCATTAGGAATTGGCTTCACAGTCCTTAAAACGGGTGGTTTCAACTCCAGAGAAGTCAGCTGCTCGGGGCTGGACTTACGGACGCAGACGTCCAGAGTCCAGTCTGCCTGCACCTCTCTCCTTCACTCTTTGTCTCCCTAACTACACGAGTTTCTAGAGCCTCCATCTTCCCCATCAATAGGACACACTCTGCCCCCTGTCTATGACTTAAACAGCTGGAAGCTTGACGTTGATACACGGAAATCAGGAGTCCTGAAGCTCCAGGAAGCAAAAGTCTGTGCAGATGCTTAAAAATAGCTTGGCTCAAAGAGCGTCAAGAGGTAGACACTCTAATCATAAACACCTGGGAGCAGATTCTAAAACCGTTCCAAGTAGAATCTGAAATCTGACAAAGTCCTTTGTTGGTTTCATTTCACATGAAAATCAGAGTTTGAGGCAGTTGAGTTTATACCCCTGATTTGTAAAAACTTTCAACAAGAATTCTGTCTTCCTCACTTTAACAATCACCCCCGCAGTGTTTTGGTTCTTTTGTACACGTTTACTACCATCACACTTCTGCTTCTGTTTTTTTCTCCGATGTAATGTGGGGGAAAGACTTCTGTGGACATTCCTACTGGTAATATTTGCATTTTTGAACATTATCTGAATGACACCATGTTCCTCACACAATTGAAATCACAGAGACTTGCAGGTAGCAATCAGGATAGTTTCATACAGATAGAAATTATTACGCTGAGCAGGAAACCATAGTAATGGCACTCTAAAGTAGAAAAGAAATCAGCTGTAGAAGGGCAATAAGAAGCAAACATTTATCTAAAACAAACAAACAAAAAATTAATTTAGAGTTCTATTATCCTACTGGAGCCATTTGTATTTTTCTTTTGTTTTTTTAAATAACAACAATGGTATTGAGCACATAGTATTGGTTTTTTTAAAATTAATTAATTAATTTATTTATTTTTGGCTGCGCTGGGTCTTTGTTGCTGCGCTCGGGCTTTCTCTAGTTGCGGCGAGCGGGGGCTACTTTTCATTGTGGTGCGCAGGCTTCTCATTGCGGTGGCTTCTCTTGTTGCGGAGCACGGGCTCTAGGCACGCGGGCTTCAGTAGTTGTGGCTTGCGGGCTCAGTAGTTGTGGCTCGAGGGCTCTAGAGCGCAGACTCAGTAGTTGTGGCGCACGGGATTAGTTGCTCCATGGCATGTGGGATCTTCCCGGACCAGGGCTCGAACCCGTGTCCCGTGCATTGGCAGGTGGATTCTCAACCACTGCGCCACCAGGGAAGTCCCTGTATTTTTCTTGTATACAAATGTATGTTTGTTTATACATGCATGGATATATATGCATGCAGACTATATATATATATATACACACATATATATTCCTCTTGAAACTTCTCAGTTATTGATATTCATATTCTTATCAACAATAACTGTAAAATATGTAGTTGTGGGCATTATAAAAATGAGTCCCTCCTTTAATATTTCCATACTAAAGTAGTGTTCCCTAAAGATTATGTTTTCTTTTCTGTCAGCCCAGAACCCAAAGAAGGTAGTACAGTTGACCCTTGAACAACACAGGTTTGAACTGCACGGGTCCTTTTACATGCGGATTTTTTTCTGTGATAAATACTACAGTAGTTGGTTGAATCTGAGGATATGGAACTGTGGATATGGAGGGTGGACTATAAGTTATACGTGGATTTTCGCCTGCACGGGTGCTGGTGTCCCAACCCCTGAATTCTTCAAAGGTCAACTGTATAAGTAATCAATTCTCAAGTTTCTGCTGTCTCCCTTAATCAATATCAATAATAAAGGAGGTAACTCTGCCCAAAAGAAGAAAAGAAAATACAAGAGATGAAAAGAAATAGCTGTGAGAAGGGAGTGACGTCCAGTAGGACCTGATATTAAAGAAAAGGCCACAAAGTCATAGGGAAAAGTTTTCTAGCATAGATTTCAAAATATCTGTATTTTATTTACTTCAGCTTCCCCGCCCCTTTCTTTTTTTCTTTTTTCTTGGACAAGCCACTTCTCTGAGTCTCAGTTTCCTCCCTTGTAAATAGGATAAGTGAATATATGTGAAAGTGCTTTGAAAGAGCAACGCACACCCACCAGGTTACATTCAACAACCTGAGATTATTGGAAGAATACGAACGCATGCCTACTGCGTCTCATAGCCAGCCTTAAAACGCTCTTTGCTGGACAAACTTCATTTCACAAAATCAGCATTTCCACTTTAATGGGAAGGGCGTGTCCAATTCCAATTTTGAGGAATCTCATCCAACTACCTGACAAGCCCCAGAGGCATCAGCGCTGGGGGTGGAGCATTGGGGGGGGCGGTGACAGATACCTGAAGTGTGGTGGCCGAAACGGCTCTCTCCTGGCACAGACCAAGACCCGCAGGACCTGTGGTTCCCCCCAAGACGCTGTCATCTGCAACTTATCTTCTCAAGGAACACAAGGCGCAGACGTCCTTCCTCAGGGGTGACCTCTGGGTGGCAGGGGCGCTGTGGGCGGCAGAGGGCTCAGGGGCTTCCGATGGGGAGCCTTGGAACTTTGTCAGACTCTGTCACTTGGCCTGGGGGGCGTGGTTTCATATAAAGAATGTGGGCATTGACGTGACCTAGGGAAAACTCCCTAACCTCGCTGAGACATGAGGTGCCCTGCCTCGGACAGGCAGCCCTTCAGAAGGACTGAATGTGACAGTGGACCTACAGCCCCCAGATCATGCCGATCACCTGGGGACACCCCAGCCGACGCTGGGCTTGGGCTTCTTCATCCGCATCTTCCTCTTATGCACTAAGCTCGTTTTAAAAGGACCTGTCTCAGGGAAGAGCGAATATCAGGACGGCTCATGTGCTGGGCCCGCTCTCCACGAAGGCCTGCGGAGGCAGGAGGAGGAGGTGGGTGTGAACTTCCTGGGATAAAGTGAGTGGTGATGGGTGAAGACAACTGAATCTTCCCCGGTGGCTCCAAGGAACTCAGGGAGAAGGGGCTGAGCCTGAGGAGTAGGCCTGTCCCTGAGGAAGCGCCCCGCACGTAGCATATATCCTGCTGGGGAAATCTGGGATGCCTAGGGCCCACACCCATGTCTCTATGGACATGCTGCCCAGGGCTTTCTTCCACTTCCTACTTCCTCTTTTGCTCCACCATGTAGCCTTCCTGTGCTTGCAAAGGACAGGCTGGGAAAAAATTAAAGTACGGTGAAACTCCAACTAACCCACTAGTCCAATGACTCGCTGCTCGGTTAAAAAGATTTACTGAGGGGCTTCCCTGGTGGCGCAGTGGTGGAGAGTCCGCCTGCCGATGCAGGGGATGCGGGTTCGTGCCC